>NW_019525528.1:121528-122510 GCF_002814215.2 Seriola lalandi dorsalis | reverse complement strand
GGGGGGGGGGTTATTACAGCTTTATACTGGTTACACTGGAGAAATAAATGAACTGAAACGATTTCAACATAAGACTGAAACATAACGAGTTTTAGCAGTAGTAGTATTAGCAGTAGTAATATTAGCAGTAGTAGTATTAGCAGTAGTAGTATTAGCAGCAGTAGTAGTATTAGTAGTAGCAGTATTAGCAGTAGTAGTATTAGCAGTAGTAATATTAGCAGTAGTAGTATTAGCAGCAGTAGTAGTATTAGTAGTAGCAGTATTAGCAGTAGTAGTATTAGCAGTAGTAGTATTAGCAGTAGTATTAGCAGTAGTATTAGTAATAGTAGTATTAGCAGTAGTAATATTAGCAGTAGTAGTATTAACAGTAGTAGTAGCAGTATTAGCAGCAGTAGTATTAGCAGTAGTATTAGCAGTAGTAATATTAGTAGTAGTAGTATTAGCAGTAGTAGTAGCAGTATTAGCAGTAGTAGTATTAGCAGTAGTATTAGCAGTAGTAGTATTAGCAGTAGTAGTATTAGCAGTAGTAGTAGCAGTATTAGCAGTAGTAGTATTAGCAGTAGTAGTATTAGCAGTAGTAATATTAGCAGTAGTATTAGCAGTAGTAGTAGCAGTATTAGCAGTAGTAGTATTAGCAGTAGTATTAGCAGTAGTACTCATTTCCACATACTCTGTGGCTCCAGGGTCTGGAGAAGGGGCGTGGCTTGCTTCATGGCTACGTGGGATACGCTGCGAACTCCGACTTCAGCCGCTCCTCCCATCATCCCCAGCAGAGGGTAACGACCTTTGACCTCCGAGTACACTGAAGTCACCGACTGCAATGCCGAGCGAACCAGAGGCAGGCGGGAAACTCTGAACATGGCACTGGTCTGAAAACACCCAGAGACACAGAGACGTTCATGTCAAACACTGGCTGATTTATTATCATGAGTTTGTCTTTGCTGAAACCAAGGACAGAGGACAGAGGAGAGAGGACAGAGGA
>NW_019525528.1:119621-120875 GCF_002814215.2 Seriola lalandi dorsalis | reverse complement strand
AGAGGAGAGAGGACAGAGGACAGAGGACAGAGGAGAGAGGACAGAGGAGAGAGGACAGAGGACAGAGGAGGGGACTAGTTCTTGTCTCCTCTGGTCTGGACTCACCTCATGATTTCGACGATCTGACATTTCTCCTTCACCAAATCTGAGGAGAAGCAAACAGAGAGGTCACAGAGCTTCCTCCTCCTTCTCATCTTCCTCCTCTTCCTCCTCCTCATCATCATCATCATCATCATCATCTTCACTTGAATCAACCTTCAGTTCAGCATGAGGCAGTCAGCTGCTGCTGTGCCACAAAGCTGACGACTGTTCAGCTGCAACCAGCATGAAAATCATCTTCTCTGTGCGTGGAGGGACGAGGACGCCGCTCTCCACTCCGACCCCCCGACACAGACCGCTCATTCAGCCAGTTTCTGGATGCTCTTTAAAATGAGAGCGCAGAGAAATGGCGTGAAGAGGCTGATTGGTGAGGATAATTCAGACATTTACACAGGCTCAGTCTGCGGGTTTGGATTTCCAGAAAATTTAGAGGAAATCACCTCCGATTAATCATGACATTTCTCATGGTCAGATCTGGATCAGTCCCAGGTCGTTAGTTCAGTCCCTCGTCTCTGTGTCCTCGCCTCATTGTCACTAATGTGAAGTTCATCCTCAAACTCAGCTCTAATCTACAAACACAGCCACATCAAAATCTTAATTCAATCTCATAACTGCATCAACACAGACCTCAAACTACACACACCACACCTCCTAGAAAAGTTCTAATTCTTAGTAGATGATCCAGATCTGACCCAGATCTACTGGGTTGTCCCAGGACCTGTCCCTCAGGACTTTCTGTGTGATCCTGCTGACAAACAGACAAACAAACAGACAAACAGACAGACAGACAAACAAACAGACAAACAAACAGACAAACAGACAGACAAACAGACAGACAAACAGACAAACAAACAGACAAACAGACAAACAGACAAACAGACAGACAAACAAACAGACAAACAGACAGACAGACAGACAAACAGACAAACAGACAAACAGACAGACAGACAAACAAACAGACAAACAAACAGACAAACAGACAAACAAACAAACAAACAAACAGACAAACAGAAGAAGAGACTCATGAAGTTGAACCTTGTTGAAACAAAAGACAGACGATGATGATGATTCATGTGGAACCGTTAAATAAAAATAAAAATCATCTCATGACTGATAAATGTAGATCATCATAAACACACTGATGGTTTTCTTTGC
>NW_019525528.1:113057-118957 GCF_002814215.2 Seriola lalandi dorsalis | reverse complement strand
GAAGATTCTAAGTTTGTGATGATGTAACACACAGAACATCTGGAACATCTGGAACCAAATCAGAACCTTCAACAAGTGAATTTTAGGTGTAAAATAATCAAGATTATTTTCAAATTGATTATCAATAAACAACTACTCCTCATGATTGATTATTAAAAACAGTCTTAGAGGTCTTACCCCATCAGAAAGGCTGAAGTGGATGGAGCAGCTGCACCCAGTGATGATGATGACGATGATGTTGAGGATGAAGACGACTGTAACTTTATGACCTGTTGATCCAGAGCGTGCTCAGTTTTAGGTTGAGTTCTGCGACCTGATTGGACAGTGTGGTGTGTGATGTCACAGCTGACGCTGAAGGGACATAAGTGTTTGCTGTTCGTTCTTCTGTGAGTGACCAATCAATTAACTCCAACTGAATGAGGTCATTTAGGACACACACACTGACACACCCTCCAACACACACACACACACAGCTGTTTATCAATTATTCTGATCAACTGATGATGACACAGCTGTTGTTTAACAATCAATTATCACATTTGAATGAATTTATTCAAATGTATTAATTAATGGGGAAACATACCAAATTCTCATTTCAACAACAGCTGCTTCACATCTGACTCAAACTGACTCACAGTGACATGAACGACATGAACTGAATGTTATTTATGTATTTGTCTCTTTATTTCTACACGAGGCTGATCCACTGCTGTGTCCTTTATTCTGCGTTTATTTCCCTTTTACTGCTCCTCTGTTTATCTCTGGTTATTTATTCTATTTAGTATTGTATTATTTATCTTTGTTTTGTGTGTGTGGGTGTGTGTGATGAAGCTCCTGCATCACCTGTGCAGCTGAGACACAGCGGGTCAGGATGCTGTCTATGGGAGGAGGAGGGGGGAGGAGGGGGGAGGTGCTGCTGGTTCATGTCAGGTCATCTGTGAAGTGGACCCCCCAGGAGAGACTCCACAGTGTTGATGTTGCGTGGAGTGGCAGAACCCTGAGGAACGCCTGTGGTATAAATGTGGTGGATAAAATAATAGAAAGAGTAATACAACACAATACAGTTGGAGAGACTGCAGCCTCCACAGTGACGAGCAGGTGACTGAACACCTGAAAAACAGTCTGAACACAGACTTAATATTAAACCTGTTGGAGGAGGACTAATGTTGGAGCACACTGACTGTTCCTAATAAACTGACTGTTCCTAATAAACTGACTGTTCCTAATAAACCGACTGTTCCTAATAAACCGACTGTTCCTTATCAAACTGACCTTCACACTGACCTCTTCTCTGTCATTTCCTGGTTTTAAGTTGTAAAACATTTTCACAGAAGAAGAAGAAGCTGTTATCTGTGATGATGATGATGATGATGATGACTCTGCTTCAGCTTCGGTTATACAAACTCATCTGAATGGTGTCGGAGCATCTGCAACCTATCAGGGGTTTTACCCAGAATCCTCGTGTCTCGTTTCTGAGCAGTGATGTGGTGACTCATGGATCAGCCGCCGCCTGCAGCCTGTTACAGTGAGAAGCATCAGTCAGTGCAGCAACACATGGTTCTGACTGAACGTCTGTCTGAAGCAGGCAGCAGCTGAACACCATCATCTTCATCATCACATATTGTAATCAATCGTTTATAAAACTCTTTCTCAGCTCCCATCGCCACGGTGACAGCTGCTCATGTCTTGTTTTTCCGTTCACAGTGAAGACACAGAAGCTTCACACCTGGGACCACAGATGTTTGATTGTCAAAATAGTTGCTGATCAATTAATCGATCAGTCGCTGCAGCTGTAGGTTAAACGCAGAGCTCAGCGGACGCTCAGCTCTGCAGCTCTCTCAGCTCTGGGTCTCTTCGCTCCACAGTCATGTGTGAAATTGATGTTTCCCTCCATTACGAACAGGCCCAATCTGCCCCGTGAGGTGGGAGTTTTCTCAGGAAAATGTGTGAACGCCTCGTTTCCTGACATCGCCAGCTTGGCGGGCAGCAGCCGCAGAGCCCTCGCCATGAAGGGATCAGTGTGTGACTCTTTCTGGGACACGCTCATGTGACTGGAGGATCGTTACAGAACAAGTCTGTGAGGCCTCATTCAGACCAGGAGCCACTGACTTACCACTAAACCATCAGGCTGCTCAACTCTTACCAACAAACGCCATGTGCACTCACACTGACTGTCTGCTGCCCAGTGTGTGTGTGTGTGTGTGTGTGTGTGTGTGTGTGTGTGTGTGAACCGATCAATTCCACTGATATGAAACATATAAAAACATACAGGAAGTGTTCACACCCTTCACTTTATCCTGTTAGTCACGATGACAGAGTGAAAACATGTTTTTAGAAATTTATTCAAAAATCAGTAACAAAAATCTTTTCAGATTCTTCACTGTGATCAGCTGCTTCCTGTTTGATTTAATGATCCTGCAGATGGAGTCCACTGGTGGTGAACTGATCTGATTGGACAGAGTTCAGAAAGACACTCACCTGTGTGTAAATAAGGTCCCGCAGTTCACCTGCAGGTCAGGACCACAGACTGTAAATAAAGATGGACGTAGCCTCTGTGACGTCACCTACAGGTTTCTGAAGCTCAGAGAGAGAAATCTGTAGACTGATCAATAATGATAATATCTGTTAACTGTCATGTTTGATAACATATAGCTTTATATTAAACCGCGTCTTCTCTTTTCATTAATATTTCTTAGTTCATGTGTAATATTTATATAATTGTAAATTTACTATATTTGAACTATTTTACACACAAACATCAAATATTCTGTATATTTTAATAAACTGTTATTAACAATAACACATTACACCTATATGTATAACTATTATTATTTTCACTATAGCAATTAACAGTACATTTTCCTGATAAAACTTTTACTGCAGTAAAGTATCTGAGTCCTTCTTTCAGAGACTCGTCTACCTCCAGACTCACCCGTAACGTTTTCACTTCATAAGTACGGAGGCCAAATGCATTCACTTGAGAAAAACTTGTGAATAAATGTGATTTGATTGATTTACAAGATGTTGTCCATTGTCGTTTGTGGCGCACCAGCGAGGCACAATGGCTGATGGGTAATCTTCTTGTCAACTTCCAGGGAACTGATGAACGGTTGTTCAGTTCTTTGAACCGGGCACCTTGTGCTCCCTACGGTCTGGAAACTGAATGCCATGTGCAGTCCACTTCGCAAGGAACTACCAGGTGTTGAAACGTATCCTAAGTGTAATATGATATATCGCCATCTCGGCTACGAAGCGGAAGGGAGGAACCACCAATGTATTTTCAAATTTGTAAAAAAAAATGGCGCCAGATGAAGGGGGCCACGTCATCAGTGCTGATGGCAGCTAAATTTCTATGTCACATGAGACCACACGGAAAAGTAAAACCAAAGATACTAACTGTGTCTCAATTCAGGAGCCGTGTCTTTTGGAGGCTGCATCTGAAGACCGATTGAGTCACAGACTTCGAAGGCTTCTTCAAACGCGTCCTGATCCTGGGCAATGAAGGATCCAACAGGTGACTCCTTCGTGGCTCAACCTGTCCCAGGATTCACTGCGCACCGTTAATGAAACACTGTTAAATTAACTACTGTGTTTCCGCTAAGTTCAACAGCTAACGGTACAACTGTTAAAACCAACGACCTTAAAGCCTCAAGTTTTGTGGGAAAAAGTTATGTGTTGTCAAGGTTGCTAGGCGACAGCCGCGTTTTGTGACACAACGGTAAGGGCGGGAACAGCTTGTGACGCACAACGAATATCCTCCGTACACCAGTATGTCTCATTTCGGTTTGGCCTTCGCGGTCTACGGCGGGTACGAAGTGCCACAACCTTTGTAGACCATGTCCTCCGAAGGACGTGGCCTCTGAATTGGGACTTTTGTCCCAACAACTTTCTCAACTGTCTCCGGTAAAAAAGTTTATTTTCAAATCACGAACGTAGAGCGGCCAACGGGCGGGAAATAACGCGGTCACGCGGTGTTGCGGTCCTCATTTCCGGTGAGTGCACAACCACAGTGTTTGATTTGAGACAACACTCCTCTGTAGAAATTTAGACCAGTGAGTGTACTGGGTGCTCAGAGTACTACATGTGAGAATACTGTGTACACAGAGTACTACATGTGACTATACTGACTGTATCCTGAAACTAACATCTGACCAATCAGCGTTAAGGAGGAGTCAACTGTTGAACAGCGTCTCTCCACCTTCACCACAGGTACACCCAGAGAAAACGCGGGCTCTTCCAACTTGTCCTTCACTAGCTTTGATTGACTACCTGACACAGGTGCTGCTAGCTGGCGGCCGAATCCCTGACGTCACACTACATGAACGTGTAAGTATTTTCAACACTTGCCATTATAATTATATAAGATTTAACCTAATTAGATTTAATAATAACGAGGCCATACGCAAATGAAATACATTTACATATAAAATTTAAACCAAATTAAAAAAGAATTTAAAAATTGGAACAATTTCGGATATTGATATATGTGTCTATCCCATACAAATATGTATGTTTATGTATATATGCTTATATTGTAGACGTACATGAATGTTATAGATGTGTTACATAAATGTAAATCCATCCCAAAATCTGTCGGTATATGTTGATATTATAAACAGTAGAGTCCAAAAGTCTGAGACAACTTTCCCAGAATGTGAAGAAACATGTTTAAAGTTAATAAGAAATTAATAAGAAAATAAAATGTTTTTATTTATGTTGTTTTAATAAACCTGCATATATAAATTAAGTATATACCATATGGTCGCAACATGTTATACCATATAAAAATTCATCATATAGATATTTTAATATATGTGCATATACATATTTTACTAAAGGGTATTTCCTATATGTTATAATCTTATATCTTCGTATATCCACAGGATGTATATATGTGAAAATATAGGGACATATATGTAATATATTATATTTCTGTATGGGAAGTTGTGAACTGAGGCTGTGGATGAAGAGATGAGTAGCTTCAGTCTGATGTGTTTGTTCTCTGAGGCTGTGATCGTGTTTCAGACCGTGAACCAGCTCAGACTGACACGATAATAATTCATGTTTTAAACTAGACTCCAGCTGCCACAAGACAAAGTCATTTTACTGCTCTGGGGTGTTAATGAGTCATTTAATCATCGACGAGGGGGCTCATAATTCTATTAATAAAATACACAGGTTAATGAATTGATTAATTGACAATAAAATAAATGAAATCAAATATAAGAAATTAATAAATATTGTGATAATCAGTGACTGGTCCTGTGATAACAGCTGATTTTTAATGATTACATTTGTTGAGATGTAAACACATCGTCACAGTCTCACTTCTTTCATTTCAATCAAAGATACATTTTAGAGTTAATGTAGAAAATCAAACCTTATATTTAATTATTTTTTACCTTTTTCACTAGAAAAACATTTTCCTACGTTAATGTGTTGATATTCACTCAGTGGTCACTTTATTAGGGACAACTGTACATTCTAATGTGGTTCAATACAACGGCTCATAGAGTCTGTGCAGCGGCTTCATACTGACAGCTGTTTCTACTGTTTACACACAGGAGGTGGTCACAATATTAGGAACACCTCTCATTATAAAACAGTCCAGTGCAACACCACCACAGACTGGGAGGTCAGAGGTTAAATGAACATGAGTCGACTTCATGGCAGATCAGGTGACTGTGTGGGTGAACCTAATAAAGTGGACACACATGTAAATAGAGAGAAAGGCATGAGAGGACACGTCATGGCTAACTTGTTTTTTATTTGCACGTTCAATGTGTTAACAAACCCAACACAGAGGTTAGCATCCAGGTCTACAGCAGGGGGCGCTCACACACACTAAAGCGCCGAGGACATCAGACAGGAAGGAAACCAGCAAACATCTTCACATCTGT
>NW_019525528.1:98057-108057 GCF_002814215.2 Seriola lalandi dorsalis | reverse complement strand
CCATGGTGACTGCAGCATCAGCTGTTGACCAGCATCAGGGCGATAACAACAACAACAACAACAACAGCTGAGTCACACTCACAGAGGAGTGTGTTTATGTAAAGTCACAGTGGAAACAGACTCACACTGTCCAGGCTCCTCAGAGGATCCACCACTAAACAATCAGCTGATGGTCGAATTATTGATCACCGATATAAAAAATCTATCATTAGTTCATCAATTTAAAATGTCTTTGTTGTTGATTATCATTAAATCTTCTCTTTTACAGAACGACGTCGGTGAATCATCAAGGACAGAACGACCCTTTAACCACGAGTCAGACCTGAATCTGGACCTGGACCTGAATCTGGACCAGAATCTTGACCTGGACCTGGACCTGAATCTGGACCTGGACCTGGACCTGAATCTGGACCTGTATCTGGACCTGGACCTGGACCTGAACCTGACCTGGACCTGGACCTGGACCTGGAGGACCAAGACCAGACCTGCAGCCAGTCTCTGAACCACCAACACTCACCTGCATGTTCCTCTTGGTGATCTGCTGGCTCAGGTGGACTCGGCCCGTGCTCGGGTCCACGCCCTTCAGCGGCACCACTGCCTCCCCGATGACGTCGTCGCGGGCGAAGCGGTCGAAGCTCAGGACCAGGAAGTGCAGAGTGAGCTCAGGCAGCGAGCTGTAGGCCACGCCGTAGAAGGTGAAGGTCTCGTCGAACAGCGGGTCCAAGGTCTTCCTCAGCACGCGGGTCTTGACGCGGTGTTTTTTCTCCGGCAGGATGGTCATCTTCACGTAGGGGTCCGAGCTGCCCGCCTGCTCGTCCATGGCGGGGAGGCCCCGGGCCCCGACAATGGTCACCACCAGGGCCTTCTTGGGGAAATTATAGTCGACGGTGAGGCTGATGGAGCCCAGGCTGGGCTCCGGCTCCGGTTCCGAGGAGGCGGGGGTGAAAGGAGACGCCGTCTTGCTGCTGGTCTGGCTGCTGCTGGCCGAGCTGCTGTCCAGGCAGCAGTAGTCAGCGCGGACCGGCAGCGCCCGCTCGAGCCGGGCCTGACCCTGGGCGGGGCCCGCCCCGGCGGGTGGGACCAGATGACTCATCTGCAACTGCCCCGGCATGTCCAGGATGTTGTTCTCGGCGTCCACCAGCACCATGCCCCTCCCTGTGGCAGGGGCGGCGGCGGCGGCGGCAGAGCCTCGCTCTCCGTCACGGTCGGAGCGGTCGGCCCGCCGGATACCACGTACGATCCTCTTGCTGCTGCTGAGGGATTCTGGGTAAATGCTGATGCCCTTCAGCATGTGGATGAACTTGTAGGGCGGGTCCTCTGCGTCGCAGTAACGGTCGCCGTGCAGCTTGTAGCGTCCGGACACGCGCAGGTAGCGGCGCTGACAGAACGACCAGAGCAGAACCAAAACCACCACCACCAAAACCAGAACACCAGCTCCCAGGAAGCCCGCCAGCACTGGAGACATGGCTGAGACAGAGAGAGGAGAGCGTCAGAGAGACAGGTCGCCATGGAAGCACACAGTCAAAGTTCATTGATCAGCTGATCAACAAAAATCAATCAGATTATTTTCATTAAAAAAATTCTGAAACTGATCTAGAGTCAGGTTCTGAGGAGTCTGTCACAGCGACCTCAATGTGTGTGTGTTTGTTTGTGTGTTTGTTTGTTTGTGTGTTTGTTTGTGTGTTTGTTTGTTTGTGTGTCTGCAGGATCACACTTCAGGTCCTGAACCAGCTGCACTGGACCCGGTGGAGGTCTGGGTCCCGGTCCAGAGTTTGTTCCTCAACACTGTGAGTTACAGCTCGGTAAACGTACACATTTTTTTTTGTTGATTCGTCTTCTGATCATTTTCATTATTCATTGATTCATTGTTTTGTCCATAAAATGTCAGAAAATAGTGAAAATCTCCTTTTACAGTTTCCCACAATGCACTGTGTCAAACAACTGTTCAGTTTAAAGACACAGAAACAACAAATATTTTTCAGTTACTTAAAATGACTCAAATGATGATTCGATGATCAAAGTTGATGATCAAGTTCCTGATTAATGAGCAGCAACAATTATTCAAACAGATGATTGACATATTGATTAATCGATGCTGCTGCAGATGTTTCACTTCAGAGTAATATATATTATATGAATGTACTATAACTGACGGTGCGTTCAGGTACAGTCTGACCTGTGACAGTTTTGATTAAACAATAACTGAAATCATTATTTAATTATCAAATTAGTTGATTCATTTTCTGACAATCAACTAATCAATTCATTAATTAACTAATTGCACCTGTAACCACACCCACACACAAGTGTCCTACAGTATACCTGTAACCTGCAGCCAGGTGAGAGGTTAAGGTCAGTAAAGAAAGGATGGAGGAGGTATCCTGAACTTTAGTCCCAACTATGGGTCAAAACATGTGTGCCTACATTTCCCATGATGCAACTGGACAGCACTCTTTACACACCTGGAGTTTAACAATGAAAAACCACTGCAGTATTTTACACTGGCGCAGTACAACAGGGTCTCATGCTGAGTCACTAATGATGTCATCATGTGAAAACACAGTGATGTCATAACACGATGACATCATATTTATAAACAGTAACATCATGTAAAAACAGTGATGTCATAACACGATGACATCATATTTATAAACAGTAACATCTTGTAAAAACAGTGATGTCATAACACGATTACATCATATTTATAAACAGTAACATCATGTAAAAACAGTGATGTCATAACACGATTACATCATATTTATAAACAGTAATATCATGTAAAAACATTGATGTCAGAACATCGTCCCTCCAGAGGTCTCATTAGAAACAGACTGTAACTGAACTGATCCCTGCTGAGAGAGGGGGGGAGAGAGAGGAGGAAAAAAGAGGAGCAGGAGGAGGAGGGGTAGTAGAAGTCTTTGTCTGCTGCATACAGAGGAGTACTGTTGTCCTGATCTGTCCCACAAGGACACACTGATGCTACAACACACACACACACACACACACACACACACACACACACACACACACACTATTCTAATCTTGTGAGGACCTTGACAGAAAACGTTCCCTGAGCTCCACTGATCCTGAAACAGTCGTTACAGTCGTCTGATGGAAGACAAACGAGACCAGCCACCGCTCCCAGTCAGAGCACAGGCCGACGTGAAGCTGGGTTGATACCTGTGTGTCAGGGCGACACTGCACCGGTCTGCACTCAGAGGTTTCAGTGGAGACACCAGGTGAGGACAGAGCTGTGATTGGCTGCTTGTGTTTGTTGAGAGTGAAGACAACATAACCTGCTCACTGTGTCACCGCTATGAATTAATTAATTTACTTCCCCACAGTCTCTCTCTCTTTCTCTCTTTTATCCTCCCTGATTATTTTTTCAGTTAATCAATTAATTGTATTATTGATTGATAACAGCTTTTATAGTTCCCACAGGCCAGAGCTGAGAGATCTTCAATTCCCTGTCACGTGACAAACAACAAATAAACATCACAACAGTGACTCTGTCCAGATGTTAAACAGCTGCTCTCATTAACACACTTAATTATAAAATAACACAAACAAACTCGTTAACGTTCATCTGCAGGAATCACAACCAAACTCCCACAATCCCTCAGTCCTGTTGTTGTGGCTTTTCATTCAGGCCGCATCAGATGAGCTCATGTTTTGGAAAGAGCTGAAAGCAGCGGAGCTCGCTGCCTAGCAACACACACACACACACACACACACACACACACACACACACACACACACACACACTGAGCTGGTTAGGCCTCCCTCTGACAGTCAGTTTCTGATCTGTAATAATCATTTATCACATCCAGTAGCAGCTCCTCTGATTGGCTGGATTTGAGCCAATAGGACGAGGGACTCATTAATGACAGAGTTGAAACTGTTGAACATCTGAAGACGTCGCCTTGTTATGATTTTTTACTATTCTCTAACACTGTGTAAAACAATCGATCAGTTAATCAATAATTATTAATAGATGATGAAAATAATGATCAGCTGTAGTCTGACGTGTGTCATGAATCTGAACTGAAGCCTGAATCACATGAAGGAACAATCAATTCACAAAACTGAATGTTTTTATAACATCAGGTCATCGACAAGGTTCCTCATTAATTTATTGATTAATCGACTGTTCTAAAAACTCCCTGTTCTGTTCTATCACCTCACACACCTCTGATCTGATCGTGGTTCCGACAGTTTTCTCCACAATGTTAGAAAACAGAGACAAATGTCCACGTTAACATCTCCAGTCCAAAACACACACCCAATACAATTCAGTGATTATCAGAATTATTGCTGATTAGTTTTCTGTTAATCAACCAATCCATTAATTGTCTAATAAAACTGTAGGTGAAAAACTCAGAGCTTCAACAGTTTGTGTTCTGATCAGACAAACACACACATACACACACACTCTGAACAGGTGTTTGTGTTGTTGTTTCTCAGATGTTAAAGGTAAATTAAACAAATTCTTTCCCTTTAATTAAACTTCATTAAAGTCTCTGCTCGTTGTCGTTTCAGGTGCTGGTTATTTCCTGGAGTGAAGGTCAGTCAGCTGATTACACTTCAGCTGTGTGTGAGTTGCGTTGCTGTTATTATTGAAGTCACTAACGGCACTCTGTACTTTTATATCATTAAATTGTTATTATTAATTCATTACTGTAAGATCAGGAGTTTACTGTTGCAGCTGTTTGAGGTGGAGCTGAATTTAACAATTATTCTCACTATTGATTAATCTGCTGATTATTTCCTCAATCAATCGCTAAATTGGTTTGTAAAACTTCAGAAAATAAAGAGAAATCCTGTCACAGTTACTCAGCGCCACTCCACAGCTTTCATCCGACCAACAGTCCAAACCTCAACACGATTGAAAATAAATTATTCAAATTATTCTCAAAGAAAAGGAGCAAATCCTCTCATGAGAGAAGCTGGAGCCATGAAATCTTTAAATAAAAAATAATAATGCAAATTAATTTTCCTCCAATCAGTTCACCTTTAATAAAGCAGAATATTGTATTAGATCTTGATATGCTTCATGAGTAAAAATATTAATTTAGTAATGCAGTAAAAAGAGCAGTATTTCTCACGTACAAGTACAAATCTGATTAAAAACAAAATACTTCAGTAAATATACTGTGTGTGTAACTCAGCCCCATTTCATCTTTATTTCCTGTTTTATCTTTAGATTTGTTCCATAAAATAAACAAAGTAATGAGGGAAAATGATGCTGCCATCTGTCAGTGTAACATCTCCACACTATTCTGAGAAAACACTGTTTAACAGTCTTTACCTTAAAAGTCCTGCGTTCTCATTTTAAATTAAGTAAAAGTATCATCATAAAAATATTACCAACAGTTAAAGTAGCAGATTTCATGACTGTATTATAATTATTGATTCATACATGTGTTCATCACTTTAATATTGTAGCTGGTGAAGCTCATTTCAATTACTTTATATACACTGCTGTTAAAATCTTAACATATAATAATCCATCAAAATTGAACTGATCAGTTAAACATTAATTTGACTTATTTTAAATGTAAAATAGAAGTAAATGAGTATTTCAGAGCTGTGAGTAAATAAACTGTGTTAGATTCCACCTGTTAAATCACATTTAAATCTTATATGTTTAGATCCTGTTCGTGTTTTCATCTCAAATCTAAACGTGAGTGAATCTCAGTCACATTAACAGTAAAATCTGCAGGTGCTTCGGGTTCAGTTTTGCCCAGCGCCGGGTACAGACATGACGTCACCCGGTACCCACCCCGATTGGCACGCGCACGCACACCGAGGCCCACGAGAGGCAGACGGTGCGTAGGAGCACGAGAACGCCCTGTTTACCGCGTCTGACGGGATGGTGTTATTTTTATTAATGGATTGATCACAGTGATGTAATAATGCAGCGGCGCCTTCGTCCGGTTTCCCTTTGTTTCCTTTTATTGTTTATTAAATCACAGCTGGATTGATATGTTTGATTTTAAATGATCGATCCCAACCTGTCTGCTGTCAAATATTCACATTTAAATCGATTTAATCGATTTGATAACGACGATGCTCAATAATCTGCAGGAAATCGGAACGTTTTTATGTTTAAAATGAATTTAAAAAAGCCCAATAAAATAAAAAATGAATAAAAATAACGGGTGTTGGCATCACAACGCTTCATTAACTGGGTGTAGACACCTGACACAGGATGTTTTAAACTGATACACCTGCTACAAACGTGTTAGAAACATGATATAAACGTGATAAAAACATGTAGCAGTTAATTAATCCAGTTATTTCGACGCTGAGCCGCAGACAATTTAAGCAGACAGGGCCTGGCTCTCACCGTAGGCGGGTCCCAGCTCGATGATGTCCGCCATTTTGTGGTTGTGGGCAGCGGGGATGCGGGAGAAGCGCGCGGAGATGGAGAGGACACGGACTGACTGCTGCTCTCCGTTACTTCACATCCATAGAGACGCGACGACACAGAGGGAAATCACCGAAAACCAGCCGCCGATCCGGGAGCTGGAGCCTGCATATGTCCGCTGACGGGGCCGTGTCCGCTCGGTGGGTCGGTGTCTCTGTCGGTGTCTCTGTCGCTGCTCCGCTCGGTGCGCAGTGATGCTCGCGGGAGGATGCAGGGAGGCTGCGCCGAGGAGCTCGCGATGAGGCTGGACCAAGATCGTCTATGGAAGAAGATGACTCACTCCAACATGCGATGTGAGGGAGATTACTCCTCCCTGTTGTAGTTCTTCAAAGAGAGGCCTGGTGCAGAGGTTCAGCTGAACATGATCAATTCATCTGCTGATTTTCATTTTTTATTATTAATCAATTCATATTATGTTAAAAAAATAAAAATAAATAAAATGCTTGTTATAATCTTCCAATGTCTCGTCCCATCAACAGTCCACAGCTCAGAGTTTCAGTTCCATGTATTAGATCATGTATGACCAGTGGGGATCATAGACCCAGGTGACCCCAGAGGTTACCTGGCTGTAAAACATGTAGCCAGCTAGAAGGGGCCCCACTTAGGGGGGTGAGGGGAAGCGTGGGTGTACTGCATTGCCTTTATGGGAGGTTTAAGGGGGTGTATAGCTGTCATTCTAAATTGTGCCGATATCCGAATCTTTGGGGGCCTCAGACATTTCCTCACATAGAGAATCTACAAACAGAAAATACTTTACTTTTTTTGGTTTAGAAATGATTAAAATGACGATGAGACGACTGAAATATCATTTACTCTGTTTTCTGCAGTTTTCAGAAATGTGAGCAGAGTGAGACATCTCTACATCATCATCTTCAGTGGACTGGTCCTCGCGGGAGTGGAAACCCCGCCCCCTTTGCTGCATCATCACAGTGTTAGATAATAAACAGGAACTGTACTTTTATGTACTTTAATCTACTTATATATGATTTACTGTACTTATGTACTTACATGTACATATATATATTTAATAGTACATATATGTACTTATATATACTTTTTTCTACATATATGCACATATATGTACTTATATATAATTGATTGTGTGATGACAGAAACAGCTGGCCTGATGTGAGAGCACAGAGGAAGCTGGTTCACAGCAGGGGTGGACTGAGTCATTATGGGGCCTCAGGCAAACACAGACTTGGGGCCCTCCACACCCCTGGTTCTGCCCCTCTGGTAATTGTTGTTTATCTAAGACAAATCTACAAGTAACTTCAGAGAGACAGGGAGAGATCTCTGAACCGCAGGTCCATGGTAACTGAATATTTTCACCTGTTTCTGACTAATAATGCCTCAATCAATCAATAATCAAAACAATCATTAGCTGAAGCATGAAGCAGGCAGAGCTCACCTGTGTGGCTGGTCCCAGGTAGAGGAGTAGGTGTGAGTGAGGAAGTGTCGTCTATGTTGGCATGTTAACAAGCCGCTCGCAGCCTCAGGCCCCACATGAAAGATGAACTGAACAGACAACATTGTTGCATTTTCTCTTAAGGTACTTGTGTATTACATAATACCATGTGTTTATATCACAATTTTCAGAACCTTTCTGACTCATTACACTTTGCAAAAAGATAATTTGGCCCAAATACTTAGAAACTGAAGCCCAGTTTTTTTTAATTCTTCAAATCCCTTGTGAAAACAAACCTCAGGTACAATCAGGAATATGAAGCGTAAAGTGGAGAGTCGACAGATTGTAACAACATTTAAACCATATCTCTTAAATTATATACGCAGCGTCATCACAGAGATGTTAATAAAAAACATCCGTCGACCTCAGAGAGTTAAACTGTGTCCCGGTTCTGTTCAGACTCTCAGATCCCGGTTCAGTTTAAAGATCCTGGTTCTGTTCAGACTCTCAGATCCCGGTTCAGGTTAAAGATCCTGGTTCTGTTCAGACTCTCAGATCCCGGTTCAGGTTAAAGATCCTGGTCTGGTTTCATACAGAAACAGTTAACAACTTGTTTATTTACATTTGACAAGAACCTCCATCTTTACTGACCCGAACCAGAGCGCTGCTGTTGTGTAAACCACAGACTGGACTCTGGACGCGGACCCGGACTCTGGACTCACAGTCCTGGTCTTGGTCCGTCCTCCATCCTAATCCCTGAACAGAGTCCAGATCCAGGTACTGTGTTTCCTCCCAGCAGGTGAGATGATTGGCAGCAGGAGGCTGATAACAGACAGTTGTTTAGTTTAAAGCTGGTTCCGCCCTCTGAACACGCTGTACTTTACAGTCTGTACTTTTACCTGCACCAATGGCATCACCTGTCTGAGCAGGTCCAATGAGCCAAACAGCAGCAAGCTGCTCCTGATAAACCTGCTTCCATCTCTTCCACTCTCTCACTCACACCTACTCCTCTACCTGGGACCAGCCACACAGGTGAGCTCTGCCTGCTTCATGCTTCAGCTAATGATTGTTTTGATTATTGATTGAGATTATTTGACAGAAACAGGTGAAAATATTCAGTTACTCTGAGACTCCAGGGAGAGAGAGAGAGAGAGAGAGGCCTTGTGATTGACCAATAACTGAAATCACTTATCAATATTGTTGCTGGTTAATTTTCTGTCAATCAGTTGATCAGCTGAAGTTTCAGTTTCTATAATGCAGTTTTTAACTCTTGGTTTTCCGGAGGTTGCAGTTTCCTTCAGAGATCAGATCAGTTTATTAGGAACAGGTTTGTCTCTACTCCCCTGTGTCTTCCTCCCCACATGCCAGAGTCTGTCATGTTAATTACATGTCTGCTGTCCCCTCCCTGCATGTCTGAAGGTGTCTGCAAAATGTCAGGCTGCAGCAGAAACGTGGACGACATGAGGATCCTCCTTCAGTCCTGCAAAAGCTTCGGTCCGCAGCAGAGGATGAAGTTCTACGACAGCTGGGCAGAAACGTACGAACAGGTCAGTGGTCTGAAGCTCGGTGTTGATCCACAGTCCCCTGATCCGGCACCGTCATCCCACATCCCACAGTCCTGGGTGGAGACCAGGATCGATACTTCCCAGAGCTCAGACCCTTCAGTCTATTTGACTGACTGATACAACAGCCTGATAACAGGTTTGTGACTGACTGATACAACAGCCTGATAAACAGGTTTGTGACTGACTGACTCATTGAACAACTTCTTTACATTAACCCTTTTGCTACAGTATGAACACAGTATATTAACAGTGTAGTTACAGTTTCACGTGTTTTAAAACTGAAGAAATGAATCAAACAACATTTAAAACAGAATGAAAACTAAAATAAAATGAATTAAAACAGAATAAAATGAGATTAATAAAAAGATAAAAGTGTTCAAAGTGTTTTTAAATGTCCTGATGTTCATAAATGAAATGTGTAGAAACTGTTTCAGATAAATGTCACATGATGTTTGAACCTGCAGGTTATCAGTGAAGAAAAGTTGATCGTCTGCAAGTAACAACACTGTGACTGTAACACAGGTACACAGCTCAGTGTGTGTGTGTGTGTGTGTGTGTGTGTGTGTGTGTGTGTGTGTGTGTGTGTGTGTGTGTGTG
>NW_019525528.1:94266-98002 GCF_002814215.2 Seriola lalandi dorsalis | reverse complement strand
GGTGGGGGTCGACTGACAGACTTCCTCCTCGTCACACTCACTCAGTTTCTCTCTTACTCCCTCGCCAGGACTCAGAGGTGATGAACTACAGAGCGCCACATCTGGTCATAGACTTCCTGAACGCCAACTTCTCCGGGGATCGTCAGGGGGCTCGGGTTTTGGACGTCGCCTGTGGATCTGGACTGGTCGCTAAGCTGGTGAGAACGCACTGTTCAGAGGTTCATCAGGTGTGTGCAGGTGTGAACACGAACAGGAAGTTAGGTTTTGTGGTTTGGCTGATTTGACCAGAGTCCGTACTGAAGCAGACCTGAACCACAGACCTGATTCAGTGTGACCTCACTTCCTGATGATGTCATTATCTCTGAGGTCCCTCCAGAATAAAGCTCCAGAGAGAAAGAGTCTGTAAGAACTTCATTCAGAATCCAGTTTTTAAGTTTCCATCAGTGTCACCGCGATCCAGTGACAGGTGAGGTCAAAGGTCAGAGAGTCAGTGTTGATGCCGGTCGTCTTCTTCTTCATGTGAGTCCAGATGTTTGAACTGGGCTTCAGACTCTTTGTGGGAGTGGACGGCAGCAGAGGAATGTTGGACCAAGCTGCCAAGACCGGCCTCTACCAGAACCTCAGACTGGCCTTACTGGGAACACAAGCACTGCCTGCACAGACCGGTACACACACACACACACTACACACACACTACACAGACTACACACACACTACACACACACTACACACTACACACACACACTACACACACACACTACACACTACACACACACTACACACACACTATACACACACACTACACACACACTACACACACACACTACACACAGCACTACACACACACTACACACTGCACACACACACTACACACTGCACACACTACACACACACACACACTACACACACACTACACACACACACACACACTACACACTACACACACACACACTACACACTAAATCTCAGAGAGAGCATGTTGTGAACACCTGAACATCTTTATCACAAGAATAAAAGTGGGTTTCATTAAAACAGGAAGCCACAAATTATGAAATGTTTAATAAATTAAAAGATGATCATGTTTGTTCTTGACTCACATGAACCAGTAACATCAGCTGACCACCAGGGGTCAGGTTTTATATCTGACAACAACAACAACAACAACAACAACAACAACAAGGTGACCTCTCCTCCTCTGCTGTCTCCAGGTGCGTTTGATGTGGTGATCATCGTCGGCGCGCTGCGTGACGGTTTCGTGCCGGTCAGTGTGGTCAGGGAGCTCTGCTGTGCCGCCAAACCAGGTACCAACACGGGTCACGTGATCTCAGGAAGCCAGACTCAAGATTAGAACAGAAGAAGAAACGATCAGCAACGAAGAAGAAAAAAAACTAAACACAATTTAAAATTCAATAGAATAAAAGATGAAGCAGTTTCTGTGTGGAGACAGAGTCAGATTCACTGAACCGCTCACACCTGCTCGTTACAGCCTGATGAATGTCACCTGTTCATGAGGCCCCTCCCCCCGCCTCTTACCTGCTCTCTAACAGCTTCTACTTATTGTTGGCTTCATTTCTGCAGCTGTGACCTTCGAAGTTTGGAGCTTCTGGAACATTTGTTCCCTGAGTTTGTCTTTCAGGCAGATTTCACAGTATTTATGTTGTATGGAAGGAGGTGTGGCCTTAAAGGGACAATTCTGGTTTTTTGACGTGGGGGTGTGTGAGGTCGTCATATATAGCCGGTACATTACCCACAGTGCATTATGATGAGCGCGGTCCCAGTTAGGAAACCCGACCTGCAGTGTCAGAGTGATGAGCTGCTGTGGGCGGGGCCACCAGAGAAAACAATCCAACATCTGTTTAAATTTCAGAAGATGATGTCATTAATGAAACTTGTGTCTTTCTTCAGGAGGCTTGGTTTGTATGTCCAGAGTGGATCCAAGGTCCGAGTCTGGAGACAGGTACAAGGCGTGTATGGAGCGTGAGCTGCAGCTGATGGAGGAGGAGGGGCTGTGGACTCATGTGGTCTCTGCAGACATGCACAGATACATGATGGACGTTTACAACAGTTCTAATCAGGAGGAGCAGAACCAGCAGTACCTCAGTGGAACCATGTCACTCTACAGGAAGTCACCTCGTTAGGGTCCAGTAGCTCGTTCCGGGATTCACACTGAAAATGTTATGAATGAATCATTTTAAATAAATAATGTAATAATCACACAATTAACTTTTTTTTCTTCATTTGTTCAGAGAGAGGAAGAGACAAAGGTAAACTCTGTCCTCTGGTCTCTACTATTTCAATTTTATTTTCTTTATATAGCATCAGATCATAACAAACTTTATCTCCAGACTCTTTACAGATAAATATAGAGATATAGAGATATAATATATAATATACAGATATAATATACAATATAGAAATATAGAGATATAATATAATAGAAATATTGAAATATAGAGAGACCAACAGGAGTATTTCTGTCCTTGTGGAGTTTATTCAGTGATACATGGTCGTCCTGACGTCCAGTGACTGAGCAGCCTTTTCTGACTTGTAGCCGTTAGCTTAGCGAGAGAATGACGCCATGTTGGTAAAGTTAAAACAACAACAAACTGCAGTCACCTCCTCCTGCTGTTTCCTCCTCCAACCAGACAGGTGTCAGGAAACATGGTGACAGTCTCCTCTTCCTGGGTGTTTGAACAACATGATGATGTCACAGCAAAGTTTGACCTCACTTTGTTTAATCCTTAAAGACATTTGAGTTAAATTGTCTCATAATTAGTGAATGAATTTGTGAGTCATGGTCAAAAACTTGTTTTGTGAGGACACAGTGACCTTGACCTTTGACCTTTAAACTTTGACCACCAAATATTGATCAGTTCAACCTTCGGTCCAGGTGAATGTTTGTGTCAGATGTAATGAAATTCCCTCGAGGCGTTCGTGAGATATCACGTTCATGAGTTTGAGACGGACGGACATGAAAAGGTTGGCTGGGGCGTGGCTGAGGGCGGAGACTTTACAGTTGTGACATCACAAAGTTTTAAGGCTCAGTGAAAGGGTCGAACCTTTCTATCAAAGCTTTGATACTTTCACAGTATCAGTACAGAAGCTGATCTATAATCAATGATCCTGTACGGAGGTTTAAAGCTGCTCCACAGGCTCATGATGTCAGTACGTGACATGATGGATCCAACCAGCTCCTTCATGAGGCAGAGGAGAGGACAGACATCACTTCAGTGGCTGCAACTGGTCAAACTGGTCAAACTGGTCTGACACATGCTGAACTCTCTGTGGAGTCTTCCTCTGTGTTGACAGTGTTTCTCCTGGGGGGGGGGGTCATGTTTGTTTCACCTCTGTGCTGAGACACAGACGATAACAGGTGAATCATTTTGTCTCTAAAAGACTCAGAAAACTGTGAAAACTTGTAATTTATTTTAATTACAACAGTAATTTAATTTGTCTGTTTTAATTCCATCACAAGTAAAAGTCCAAGTCAGAACAGCTGTAAACATCAGTCTGAAACGCAGTTAAACTGCATTGTCTATATCAAACAAATAAATCAAATAAAATTATGACAAAAACATTCAATCCAATCAGCATCAAACTATCAGAGTAGAGGAGAATAAAACCAGCCAATGACAAAGCAATGAACTGATTATTAGTGATTACTCATTCATTTCCTACTGCAGGTCTGATGAAGAGACAGAGACCTGAGGAGACCCCCCCCCTCCTCTTCCTCCCC
>NW_019525528.1:93432-94218 GCF_002814215.2 Seriola lalandi dorsalis | reverse complement strand
GTGTCAGAAGGAAACAGGAGCTGTTGCTGGTCGAACACTGGCTGTTGTTGATACTCCAGGTCTGTTTGACACCAAGAAATCTAATGAGGATGTGAAGAGAGAGATCGCTAAAGCCATCTCATTTGCTGCTCCTGGTCCTCATGTGTTCCTGATCGTGATCCAGCTGAACAGATTCACTGAAGAAGAACAAGAAACAGTGAAAATCCTTCAGGAGATGTTTGGAAAAAAGTCAAGAAACTACACTGTGGCCTTGTTCACCCATGGAGATGACCTGAAGGAGGCGGGACTCTCCATAGAGACATTCATTAGTCAGAATCAGCTTCTCCGTGACTTCATCAGTCAGTGTGATGGAGGTTACCATGTGTTTGACAACAAAGACAAAGATCTCCTTCAAGTCACTGAGCTGGTGACAAAGATCAACATTATGGTTCAGAGAAATGGAGGAAGCTGCTACACCAATGAAATGTTCAAAGAAGCAGAGAGAGCCATAAGAGAAGAAATGAAACGTCTGAAGAGAGAAAATCAAGATATTGATCAGGAACAAGCGAGAAGAAAGGCAGAGGAAGACAATTCATTTATTAGGGCGGTTCTAATGGGCGCTGGTGCTGGAGCTGCTGCTGGAGCTGTAGTGGGAGCTGGTGCTGGAGCTTCAGTGGGGGGTCCAGTGGGAGCTGGACTTGGAGCTGCAGGGGGAGCTGTAGGGGGAGCTGTAGGAGGAGCTGCAGCTGTGGCAGTGAAGAAGGCCTGCATCATACAGTGATATTCAATATTAATGATCTATTAGCT
>NW_019525528.1:73029-93382 GCF_002814215.2 Seriola lalandi dorsalis | reverse complement strand
CCTCTTCCTCCTCTTCCTCCCCCTCCTCCTCCCCCTCCATCAGCTGCAGCTCCTCCTCTTCCTCCTCTTCCTCCCCCTCCTCCTCCCCCTCCATCAGCTGCAGCTCCTCCTCTACAGAAGGTGACGTCAGGTTTGTTTTCTCAGCAGTTACTTTGTGTTGAACTCTGAGGGCTGTCATTGGTGGAAACATGATCAATCAGTGATCAATAAGAAGCAGTGTAACTGGAGACACTGGTGCGGTGACAGAACAGTCTGAGTGTGTAGCCGTGGTGGACGAGTGTTGCGTCCTCTGAGGGGACTGAGGGACGTGACCTGGAGGATCTGGACTCAGGTCCACGTCGCTCTGGTTCTGTCTGTCCTGGGACCGGGTCAGACCGGTGAGTCTGCTGGTCCAGATCCATCTGACGTTTCACAAAAACAAAGACTGACTCATTTTAAAACCAAAGAAATGAGACTCCTCAAACCCGGACTGACTCAGGGCTAAGACCAATGTTACCATGGTAACAATCAGTGATACCTGAATTGACCAGCAGCACCCAACAGCAAGAAACAGGAAAACATGGCTCATAATCTGTGGTTTGCTGACATCGTCATGGAGAGAGTGAAGACACGAGAGCGAGTTTTTAGAGACAAAAACCTGATTTTTATTTTTATTGTTTGACTCTTTGGTGAACTTTGAAATTAAAACTTCCTCTAACTGTTGAGGGTAAACAGAGGTCAGAGGTTACATGCAGGTTCTTCAGTAGGGTATTTTTTTTATTTTGAAAAAAAAAGTCTTAATTTACCCAGAATTCATTGTACCACAGTCCAGCTTCAAATAGTCAAGAGCTAAAGTGCTTCTATCTCAAACAGTCGAAATCTTTTCTAAACCTTTTCTCTGCTCGTTCTCGTCATTATCATAAAAATTCAAACTAACTGTGGGTGGGGGGGGTGTTATGACATGATGATGAAAGACTGGACACGGAGGTTTTAGGGAAGTGACAGTAAAAGAAGTGAGACTTCAGAAGACGCTGATCTGGTCAGAGAGAGAGAGAGAGAGAGAAGAGAGAGAGAGAAGAGTTCTCGGAAAAAAGAAAGGAAGTCAGAAAGTTTTCACAATCTGTTTCTGAGTCTGTTCCCTCTCTGATCAGGTCTGAGACCAGAACCTGATCCTGAACCCACAGAGACCAGCAGCAAACTAAGGATGGCAGTGTGGGACAAAATCTCTCTCTGCAGCTTCTTGTTGCTTGTGGCAGGTGAGACTGAAGAGACGCCTCGCTTTCTTTTATTGTTAATGTGAGTCAGTGAACGCAGGAATCAGACTTTGGATCAGTGTGGAGCCACAGCTGGAAACATCTGGCTGTCACAGATTACAGTTTGTTTTCATTGTAACCTCTAATTATCTTAAAGTTAAAGTTGAAACACTGACTGTTGTTGTTGAAGTGAATGTGTCAGTGAAACAGGAAGAGTTTGACATTATAACATCTTAACCGGAGGAAATCCAGCTGTGACAGCCAGATGTTTGCTGACCGAACCCAGTGAAATGTGTTGAGAGTCGTTTATTTCTCCTGTTCTGTCCAGATGTTTCTCTCTGTTCCTCAAACGGAAACAGCAGATCTGATGAAGCGACCTGACGACCTGCAGGACGTCTGACGTCGTTAGTTTTATCAGATGTGAGTGTTTCCTTCCACATTGTCCACTGTGACCCCTCCTGACCCGGTGGGCTGTGTTGAGGGTTCAGCACTGAACGGGTTTGGATCTTAAACACAGGAGGTTCTCGGTGGCTGTAGATCAGTGAACCTTGCAGTTAATAACTGGTTGAACCTCATGTGAAACCAGTTCTCCCAGTAGCTGCAGGAGGTTTGGAGCCGTCTTCTAATGGAGCTGCTTCAGTCAGACGAGTTCTCAGGACGTCTCTTGGGTTTCAGCCTCTTCTCGCCGCTGTCGTTCTTGCTCTTGAAGTGAACTGTTGTGTCTGTAAATCCTTTTCTAAACAGTTCTGCTCTGTTTGAAAGTGCACTGAGATAACTTCTGCTTTTCAGCTCAGTTCAGAGCATCTCTACTGGATTCAGGTCTGGGCTCTGACTAGACCGCTGCAGGAGGTGGACTTTCTTTATCTGAAGTCGGTCTGTAGTAGATTTCATTTCCCCCTCGGTGACGTGGAGCGGTCCAGAACCAGAAGCAGCAAAGACCCAGATCGTGTTTGTGTTGAGCAGCTGGCATCATGTCACTGAATCATCTGTCCAACACCAGGAACAATATCTGAAGCCAGAAGTGAAGACGTGACTGAAGAAGACAGACAGTTTATCTCAGGGGCGTTTTACAACCAGACACTGGGTTCTGTTGTTAACCTCTTCTCTCATTCCCTCCCTTCAAACAAATATCCAGGTGCTGTGGATCCAAGTGTGAACTATTCACTTCCTGTTTGTGCTGTGAGAAGCTCGACTGTCACCCTCCCCTGCACCTTCACACCAGTAAGGAAGATCATCAGAGTCGTTTGGTGCCAGAATCATCTGATTTGTCATGGAGCCACTCCGTCTGTGTACGACAGTGATTCAAAGACCAACAACCCCTTCGACACTCGCTACAAATACCTGGGAGACAAGACGGGGAACTGCACTTTACAGATCAGTAATCTACAGAAGAGAGATGAGGCAACGTTTCGCTTCAGAATGGAGGCTGATGATGCAGAAGGACATTGGACTGAAAAAAGTGGAGTGAATGTCACAGTTGTTGGTAAGAGCATCATCACCGAGTTCATCATCATCATTAATATGAGATAAGTCAGAGATAATAAGAGTGTAAAACTCAAATGTTAAATCCATTTCAGACGGTTCTCCGATGAAAATAACGAGCTCCAGTGAGAGAGAGGTGAGAGAGGGTCAGAGCGTCACACTGCTCTGCACCTCAATCTGCACCTTCCACCAGCTGCAGGTTACCTGGTTCAGAGGTGACCACCCCCTCCCAGAGTCTGGCCCCGCCCTCAGGCTCAGCCCTCTGACCGCAGAGGATTCTGGGAACTACACCTGTGGTTTGAAGGCCAACCAGAGGACACGCTCGGTGGCGTACGAGCTGCAGGTGGCGGCTGCAGACGGAGGTTTGTAGTTGGGTTTTTATCTGGTGACATGTTGTAGGGGTTCTGTGAGACCACATCTGGACCAGACCAGGGTCCAGTCATTTCTGTCAGCTTCTAGAAAAGGCTCTGATTGGTCAGGCTGTGTCTACATGCAAACTATTTGTGTCGCTCTTCATGAGGTCACCAGAGTTCAACACTGAGGACAACTCATGAGGCATGGAGCTGATTGGATATTCCACAGGAAGTGTTTTTTACAGATAAAGAGAAGTTGCTGCAACTGTTGCATCATGATTCTCAAACAACATTATGTACACTTTATTTTTTCAGTCTGACTTTCTTGCTCAACTGATTTATGCATTCAGTATATTTTTCATTTAAAACACAGCATCACAGTTACACCTGGACAAAAGACAACGTCCGAACCTGTTCAACGTCTGTGAATAAAATTCTTCAATCCGTCATTTAACAGCAGAACTCTGGTAAACGACTGTTCGTCCTAAAACAAGCTCTGGTCTGCAGGAAACACCGAGCGTACAAATCATTTTTTTGTTTTAAAATGTAAACGGGTTAATGTAGATGTCGTATTAGTGAGGGTATACTCTTATTTTGAAAAGCAGACATTGATAAAGTTTTGTCAGTTTGATATTTAAGTTTTCTTATAGTGAATGAAATGATGCAATTACTGACTATAAATGATTTAGTAGAGTGTATAGTAATAATATATATATATAATAGTTTATATAATGTATTGATGTGATGTGTTTTACAGGGGGGGGTGTGACCCTGCTGATAGTTGGTGTGCTGTTTGGTGTCCTGCTGGCTGTGTGTGCGCTCATCCTGGTCGTCTGCATCATCAAAAGGTTTTTATAAGAAGTTCTAAAGTCTTTTTTACCAATACACATCAGGAATCCACAGCTGGAATAAGTTAATTTCCTTCAGTACTGTTCATTTTATTCCTTTGATCTTTTTTTCATGCTTCTGGGGACGTTCATTTCAGAAGGACTTGTTTGTACATGTTAAATGTACACTAAATTTAGTAGTAATGCTTCATGTTGTTTAATAGCACTTCAAATAATGCTTTAATCTATAATATCTTAGAACAACTTAAATGTACAAAATGAATACAACAATGAATAATCTTACTTTTGATAATCATACATTAAGGTCTGAGAACATTTTCTATGTATTTCTACATTATTTCTTAAATTCACCTTTTAAAGTATATTTGCACAGAACCCAACCGTCAGTATAAGTGTTTTGTATCTCAATTCTCAGAACAATCTCAGCTCTTTCTTTATGAGGCTGCTTTTTGTTGTAGAGCATTGTGCAAAAGGATCATTTGGCCCAAATGCTAAAAAATTGAAGTCTGGTTTTTGAAATTCTTCAAATCGCTTGTGAAAACACACTTTACTGTTTATCAATGTCTATAGGTTCATATAAATAGTGCAATATATTTGTACAATAGTAGATAAATGCCTAAAATGAAATGTTGTAATATCAGGGAGTCATAGTGTTTATCTGTCACTTTATTTGAAGCTAATTTTAGAGGCTGTGAGTCACATACGATCTTATAAGAAGATATAAAGAAAAGGGAAGAGTCTACAGGTCCTAACGCTTAAACCAGACTTCTACGCTCTGTTACCACAAAGATATTAATAGAAACATCACCTATATACTGAATGCAGGATTTCTGCTTGTAATGGAGTATTTTACTATTTTTACTTGAGTAAAGAATCTGAAACTTGGACACAATCAGGTCAGAGCTGTTCGGTTGATGCTGTTAGCAAAGAAAGAAAGGAGAAGCTGTGTTTGATTAACTCAAGGTGTGAAATTAAGCCAATAAAGATAGAAGTGAGTCTTTTAGCAGACAGAGGCTAACAAGCTAGCTTGATGGCTAATATTTGAGCTAGCTAACATCAGCTATTTTCATAAGGAAAAGACATGTAAAGATTAGTTTTGATAAAATGAGTGAAAACTGATGGTTTGAACAGCAGCAGGATTGTTATGATACCTAGCACGTTAGCTTATGTAACTAGCTAGTAAAAGTTAGCCAGCCAGCGTAGCTTTAGCTTGTGTTTGCTAATCCTGCAAGATAAACTCCTCTCTCTTTGAAAAGAATAAAATCATTGAAATGTTGAATTAATATTTTTCTACTGTAACACACAGAAACACTTCACACATTATGATTTTTGTATCTTGTAATAATTTTCATGTATTAATGAGAAGCTAAATCATAGTTACATGATATCTTTTTAATCAGTGTATTTTTATATGACAACACTTTGTCTCCTTTATATTCATATAAAATATAAATGATATTCAGTCTATGGAGATACACTGACACTTGTTTGATTCTTGTTCTGAAACATGACTTCTGTTGTTGTAATTTTCATTGTGTTGTATTTGCAGGAAGCGAGCAGCGGCAGAGAGAACTGTGGGAGGTCAGGTGGGACAAAAGGTGAGTTACATTTTTATATTATGATTACTTATCATTTTTCACCCACATCGTTTTAATCAAGTTTATTTTCCCAATATCTGAGTCTACTCACAGTGTGTATCTTGTGACTATATCAGAAGCTGTTTGATTTAACAAAGTTATCAGGACAATGTACTTTTAGTGAATGACTTAATATATTAACACAGCAATATGACTCAGGCTGTACATTAAAAAACTTATAGAGACAATTTGTAATTTTTCTAAAGTATAATTTCCCAAAGTGTAAGATTCCCTGTACTAATGTAAAGTTTGCTTTAAGTACAGCTTTGAAAGTACATCCTTACTTGGTGTATTAAGTATTTTTACTGCATATTTATAGACACTTATTTAGACACTGACTGAAATATGCAAAGCAGCATCAGCTCACAGATAGAACTGGATTTTGTATAGAAACCATTCATTTCAAAATCAAATGGGTTTACATTTGATTTGTCACTCCAAGAACATTTTAACCAGATAAAGTTAACACTTCTGAAGCTTATCTCTACTACTGTCCTCTTCCCCGTTTTCAGCTTCCTGATAGCATCTACAGCGACATCCTGCTGCCTGCTGAGCATGGGGGAGGGGGTCGACGCCAGGAAACCAGTCAAGCTGTGGAGGAGCTCAGCTACGCCTCCGTCCAGTTCAAACACAAGAAACAGGCCAGGTAGGACGCACTGACACTTACCTGTACAGATGGAGCCGACATTAGATTTACAGCTTTTTAAACGTTGACACAAAAAACTTCAAATGTGATAGAAAAGTATTTTACATGAAAGCAAAGAATTGTCCATCCATCATCCATCATCCATCATCCAGACGTCCTCCCCCTCAGGGAGGGTCTCCAGCTCCTCCTGGGGTTCCTGCGCTGAGATCTAGACTCTCTCCATTAAATGAATGTGAGGCTCTTGTGTCTGCAGAGGAGGAAGAAATTAACCGAACACAGAGCTGCATTTTTTCCAACGAAAAAATGTGAGATTTTTTTCCGCTGGAATCTGCACTGATTTGTTCATAGTCCTTCAGAATAAACGTGGTACTGTTCTCACGGTGAGTCTCTCTGGATACAAGTGTCTGACTCATCAGTCAATGTTCATGAACAGACGTCAGCAGAATCATGTTGTTTGAATTGAAAGCACTAAACACTGGACACACGACAGGTGCTGCCATAAAACACAGTTCCTCTTCTTCTTCTGATGTTTTTGAGGTTGGTTAGCGGCTTTTTGAATGTGTGGACGTACGTTATAACAGAGTCTTTCTGCTGTTTGTTTGCAGGCCGGTGGAGGAAGCAGAGGACGCCATCATCTACAGCTCAGTGGCCACCAGAGGCTGAAGTTACGTCTCCCTCCCTCAGGAGCAGCAGGTGTTGGGACACCTCAGGTGTTTGTTGATAATATCCACCTCTATCCACCTGGCGGGTGTGTGCTTTTGTTCAGCTTGTCCAGATCAACCTCCTCAGGCGCCCAAGGACAAAGACGGGCCCCTGTTGACACCAAGGTGACCCTCAGAGGACCTGAAGTTAATATGAAGCTTCGACAGGATTTTATAATATAAATCTGTATGTGTCAGACTGTTAAAGCTTCTAATTAACTTCGCTTTTATGAAACAGTTAATGTCCGGTATGAACCATCAAAACAAATACACCTGTTCATGTGTTCATATGGTCACCTGACTGAGACCCTGTCCTTTGAATACGACAGTAACTATGACGCTCAGTGGTTGTTTCCATGGAGACGAAACTCTGCTCCACAAACCTAAGCTGAGTTTAGTCTCAGTGCTGGTTGTGAATGTATCAACTTGCTTCAATATTTTATTATTCATTCATATTTCTCAAGTGTTTATTGTAATTTATTGTATAAGATTTTTATCCTGCAGTTTTGTTATAAAAGCATGTAAATAAAGATTTATTTGATTTACTTAAAAACAAATGCCTGATCAGGGTTTCATACTTCACAAGCCTAAGGAACCTTAAAATCTTAAAAGAGGCTAACTATGCTAACTTTTCTGAAAAGATGCTAACTAGCTAAAGGTTCTGATCCGTCTGCTTGTCTCTGGTTCTGGTCCCAACAGACTCCTCCTCTGAGTCTGGGTCTGACTGAGGCTCAAACATGTGGCTGAGTCTCTCTGGTGTTTCCTCCTCTAACCATCTTGATACACCTGGAGCCAGCAGGTGGTGGGCGGGGCTCCAGGCCTGATCCATATTTATCAACCAGAAAGTAGGAGGAGATGAGCTTCAGACGCAGTTTTTATGTGGAAAAACTAAAAAAAAACTAAACATGAATCATAGCAGGGGATTTTTACAGAGTTTAAAACAGAAAGGAGCTAATGACGCCATGAAAACACACAAACCACCTGTAACCTAAATCTAAGTGAGGATGTCCTCACTGTAAAAAAAAGTGATTATGAGTGTTGAAAGACCAGAGACTGGCAGAAATAAGTGGAATAAAGCAGTTTGAAAAGTGTTTCACAATCTAACACTTAAGACATGGAGAAGAGGGAAGTGGGCGTGGGTGTTCACACTGTCGCTGCAGCCGAAGACAGATACAGACACACAAACACCCATGTGACGAGCCTGTGTGATTTTATCTTTAGATTAAATGTCTTATAAAATGGAGGTTTTTCAGGCAAAAATCTGAAATATAATCTATTAACAACACAAGCAGACTTTAATAAAGATGTAGCGCAGGCAGTAACTCTGGACACAGAAACAGAAGTTTCTTTCCTTTCTTAGTTTGCATCAGGGGCCATGTGCCATTTTACTAAACCACCTGTAACTAACCATAGACACGAGCCTGCAGTGACCAACAGAACAGAAATAGTCTGATTCAAGGAAACAGCAGCAGCTCAGTGTTTACAGGACAATCTGTCAGTCACATCTTAGACTTGTGTCATTTGTATGAACATGAACCACTGTAACCATGTTAGCATGTTAGCTGCTTTAAAGGAGCTATTTGTAAGTTTTGCTTCATAGCTAACGTTAGCATTAGCAGCTGTTTACTTACCACTGTAGACGAAATGTGAGTTCAGTATCAAACTTCATCCATTCACTTACAAACATCTGTCTGTTAACTCTTGTCTCTATCACGTCTTTTCTTCCACAGAAGATAGCATGCTAACCAGCTAGCTCCAACCTGACCCCTCACCTCAAGCGCTACAGCCTTTCAATAAGTGAGGGAGATCAGGTCTCAATTATTCTATTAAGTTTATATGTTTAAGCACAACAAGGCAATTCAAAGTTCTTTACATAAGACACAAAAGAAGAAACACAAGACAATCTAACAACAACAACAACAACAACAACAATAATAATAATAATAATAATAATAATTACACAGATAAATAAACCACTTATTAGATCTTTATACACTGGATATACAGATAACAGTTAACTTCCTTTTTTAAACACTAAGAAAATTGTAGAGTGGTTGGTGGCAGACCAACACTGTCCTGTGGGTGGCGGAGTTGTGCTGAGGAACGCCCCCACCCTGCACACACAGCAGCCTGACGTGATGGCGTAGATGTTTTGCTCCTGTCATGTCCTGACGTGTCTCTGTGTTTTTCATATAATGTGAGGGGGAGTTTGTGTTTGTGAATCACCACTGTGTTACTGTTTACACAACACAGCTGTTGTGTTACTCACTCAGCTCATTATTGATATTCATGTGTTGCTATTACAGGACCAGCGGTAGAAAGTAACTGAGTACAACTCTATTTGTGCTGGAGGATATCCATTTTATTATGTGCCTGCAATGCAAAAGCACTGAAGGCATATGTTACTATCCTGCACACTTATTAGTGTGAATGCTGAAGCATCGGATTAAGTTTTTATGACATTTTGTTGCCATTAAAATGAATAGAGATGATATTCACATCCTTGAAAAGTTCAGCCGCTTTGAAGTTGTACTACTTCAGTATACTTTCAGCTACAGACTTCAATCAACCTTTAAACTGTAAACAAGCCTTTCAGTTATTAAGTGATTATTCAGCTTATTGATATCGTCAACAGTCTCTAAATTTATCACAGTTTTAGTTTTATGCTTTTTTCTGACGATTCTTGGGTTTATAATGGTTGTGTATTGTGCTTAACGAGCAGAGGCTAGCGTTGATGACATCACAGCGAGAGCGTGAGAAGCTCTAGAGTTCATCTAAAAAAAAAAAAATCTGTGTAACTCGTCCTCATGGCCACATATTTCAGTTTTCACACATCATGGCTTCCTCAGTTTACACAAATGTGTTGTTTCATAGAAAGTGTTGACCTTAGCACAAAGACTTTTTACTGTCCATGTTGTTCTGTTCTGGCAGGAGAAATCACAGCAGCTTTATTGCAGATCAACTTCTGCTGGGGCATGTACATGTGTGTATATATGTCTTGCTATGGCTGTGGAGACAAATTTAATTCACTTTGGCCAGTCCTCGCAGTTCAAAGAGGTTTGTGAGGGAAACCTGCAGTGCCTGAGGTCAGTCAGGATATTTCTACAACATGAATGAAACTCAGAGTAACGTTCTCTGTAGAGACTGAAACGTGTGTGATGGATGCGCACCAAACAGCAGGCACATTCAAAATTTGTTCAGGACTTTTCTAGTTCTACTTTACGCTTCTATTCGGCTACGTTCAGTGAAATACTGTACTTTTTACTGCTCTGTCAGATAGTAATTATTCTGATTAAGATTTTACATTAAAAACACCAAGGTTTTTATAAGATCCAACGTTTTGTTGCAGATGAAACCAGTGGTTTCTGATATTTTACAGTACACAAGTGTTCTCAGCTTCACCTAGTTAAAGTATCAGCAGTAAAAGTACAAGTATTCACTTTTACTAGAATATTTTACTGCTGACACTTTATCTTCATGGAAATGGTGATACTTGTGTACTTTTACTACTGATACTTTAATACCTGCAGTTTTACTTGTGATGAAGTATCATAACATTGTAGTATTAATACTTTAAGTATCGAAGTACTTCTGTCACTATTAATCATCAGTAAACAAAGTGGATTTTATTTTGGTAGTGCACGTTAACGGCGGGAGTTTGTCTTCCGGAGTGAAGGGTCACCATCTGGTCAGAAGATGGCGGCACCGGACGAGTTGTTTTGCTGGGAAGGAGACTGGGGTTTACCGTCTGTCAGCACCGATTCTCTCGTGGTCCTGGTGAGTTTCTGTCCTCACTGAACCGGACCGGACCGGACCGGCCCGGCCCTGTTTACCGGCGGTTTGTCAGAGTTATTCTCAAACAGAGACACGGGTTTATCTGCTGCTAACGGCTCAGAGAGCGGCGGCCGGTACCGGACACTTTAACCGTCAGACTAGCGACAAACTAATAATTTCCAAGTGAAATAAAATCTCAGCGAAGAAAGAAACCTTCCTCTGACACAGTGAGGCAGAGCAGCGACAGGTGACGTATTAAACCCTTTATTTAGTCCGTGTGTTAATTAAAACACTGACCGGTGTGTCGCTTATTTTTAATGGCGGGCGGCACCTGGCAGTTTATCACCTCTTAAAAATAAAGTCGCACATTAATAGATAGATTTACACTCAACTGTAACGGACAGGTGACAGTTACAGATCATCTTCGCTATGATACAACAGTCCTGCTGTAGATCTACGGAAAGCCGATTGGACCAAACGTCTGGTTACGTACGTCGAATTTGTACGTCTCACGCTTCGTGTCCACATAGCTCTGTGGATATGTGTCAACTGTAGTCCATTCATTCCTATGAGAACCTGTTTGTGAAACTTCGGCAATTTGCTTTGAATATGTTGAAAATCGTTTAACTTTTTCTGTGGATGTCAGACAGACCGTTGCAGTACGTCACAGGAAGTTAGCATTAAAACAAATGAGCTAACATGCTATTTCATTCAAATCATTGGCTCGACTATGTTTATAATGAATTTGTATAATTAAAAAGAAGGTAACTCAGGAAGTTTAACACAGTGAATCTGAGTAGTGTTACTTTGCTAATATGATTAGCCTGTAGACTGCACCACCTAAATTGAAGTTAAATAAAAGTGGGAGAGTTGATTTCGTTTATATCAGTTTCTATCCATCTGTAAAGAAAGACATTTCCTTGCGTTGAACACTAGAGGGCGCACTCCACATATTATACTGAACTACAGACACAAAACTAAGCTGTGGAAATGAAATGTCACGCCTTGTTTTTCTCTCCGTCTAGAATTTTCCTCCTATGTTGAAAATTTCAACTTTAGGCAGATTTGTGTAACAGGAAGTTAGCATGAAAATGAATTAGCTAACAGGCTATTAGCTTACAGTAGCGTGAAAGCTGTGCAACCATGTGTAACATACAAAGTGCATGTATAAAATAGTGGTTTATACATCTTTTACACCGTGTTTCTGAGCAGAACCTGATTTTGTCTGTTAATGACCGTCCAGTCTTACAGAGTATGAGCACTGAGCATCATCACAACAAAAACAGGACCAATAATACATGGTGACAAATAAGTGAGAGGGGTGGTTTGGACAGGTGCCCAGTCAGTTTTGTGAAATAAGGGGTGAGAAGATCAATAGTGTCTTAAAAACAAACTCTGAACATCAGCTCTGCATGTGGAGGTCACAGACTGGCATCTCTACAAAAACCAGATGTGCAGGTGTAATCCTTCATTCTACCACCAGGTGGCCCTAAAGCCTCTTTAAACTGACTCCACACAGACTGATCAGCTGTGATCATCAGACTGACTTCACTCTGCTTCTCACATCATCTGAATAATGTTCTGAATGCTCTTCATTTTCTCCACTTGTTTATTTGTTTTAGTCATTTATCATGAAAAACCAGATGTTTCCTGGTTCCATGTGAAGACTTACAGCTGTTCCTTCATACGTGATAATAAACTGAATAAATCTTCATGTTCTGGACTGTTGATCAAACCAACATGAGCTTGGGGAAACTGCCTTTTGTTATTACTTACAAGTTGAAGGCAAAATGTTTAATTCACTAATTGAAACAACAGTCAGCAGATTAATTTCAATGAAAATAATCTTTGCTGTAACACAGGAAGGAAATGGATCATAATGTCGTTTTTAAAACATGATCAATTCCAGCTTTGCTTATTGATCACCAAGCGTTAAAGCTGAGTCATTAAATCCTGTTTGAAAGAACAATCTTAACGTCTATCATCAAGTAACATCAGGGCCTGTGTTTACCAAGAGCAGGAACTCGTTCTTGGTCCTGCTCTGAGGAGAAAAACATTTCATCAGCTTTCTCAACTTGACACTCCTGGAGCTGTAAGCAGCTGCAGGACGTGCAGGTCTCATTATCAGCTTATTACATGTTTCTTTAAATGATTACTGTGACTGACTCTGTGCAGGATGCACAACAGTATATTCCTGTCAATGGAAACTGCAGCTTTGAAGCAGAGGTGATTTGGGTCCCGACCAGCGGCGTCGGCAGTAATACACTACACTTTGATCACTCATGCAGCTCCACACACACTGAGTGGATTCATTCAGCTCCACTGTCAGCTGACAGAAAAACAGTTTGTTAATGAGTGAATCCACTACTTTAAATCATTATTCAATGTCATGAAACAGGTGAATAAATAAACACATATTTACACTGTTATGTACAGAGTGTCTTTTCACCGACAGCTTAGTGCCTTTTAACATTTACCTGTAAGTTTATACTGTTTCTTTTCTGGAGCTGCAACAATTAGTCAATTAACTGACACTGAAAATTATTCAGCATCTGTTTCAATAATCTTTTTTTTTTTTCTTTTTTTTCTTTTTTAGTTTTCAAGCAAAAATGTCTAAAATTCTTCGGTTCCAGTTTTTTTAAAAGTGAGATTTTGCTGCTTTAACACAACAGTAAACAAAGTATGTTTACATTATGAGAGGTTCAAATCTCCCCGGGCTGTGTGAAATCATAACATTTATCACAGATTTGACATTTTATAGACAAAACAATAAATAGATGATTAAAGAAAACAATGCACACATCAGTCATTAGTTGCAGCCCTAATGGATAAAGTTGTTCTGATTAGAGGAGCTGAGTATTACTGAGTAAGAAAAAAATAGTTCTTAAATCCTGTTTTATCTTTTTTAATCAACATTTAAATCAGGCTGAAAAACAGTGGATTTGTCCTTTAAGTAGAGAAGTAGGTTGTAGTGTAATACTCAGACTTGTGGCCACCCAGAATGCTTTGGGGCCGCAGGCAGACTGTGTTTCCATGACTGATGTGGTCCTGAGAGTCTGGTGACAGTGTGGGTATGGGGATCCTGCCTGCAGACCGCGCTCAGGGCTGCAGGGCTCCTGTGAGTGATTAAACCTGACTGAAACATGTTTGTGTTGGACTGAGATCTGAGAGCGCAGCAGCAGTGCAGTCTGGGTAATGATGGCTCTCCTGTGCAGTGGTTGGAAAACACTGATCTGCTGCTGCTGCTGCCGGTTTTTCCAAACCTCTGGAGGAACCTGAATCTGCTGCGGGTCTGGAAACCTCCAACAGAACCGCGTCTGTGATCCTGACCACAGCTCTGTTTCATGGAGCTGGTTACCAGTTTAACCAGTTTGAGTCTGAACTGGTCGCTCCAGACTCACCTGGTCCTGGTTTAGTTTAGTTCACATGAGTCTGTTTTGAGTCAGTCACATGTGGATCCACAGCAGTTAAAACCAGCATGAGGTTCGCGGCTGCAGAAACTCTTTCTCTGATTTCTCTTTAAATCAAACTAAAGAAACTAATTAAATCCACGTGTTAAAATACAAAGGAGCAGACGGCCAATCAGAAGCTGTTTGGTTTTGGACTACAGCACCTGGTCGTTGTCATGTGACTCTGTGACATGTTTCATATCCGTGAACGTCACATTAAAGCAGCTTCATGAAACAGATCCTGGTTCAGTTTGCCAGGTTAATTAAGTCCGGCTTTTCACAATAAGAGCTGCTTTTCCGAGCGTCCTCTGTTAAACCGCCTCAGGACCCAGACTGGTCCAGATCCGGATCAGAGCAGTTTGACCTTGAATATCAGAACTGGCTGAAGCTGAACAGTTCTGTTCACTTCCTGTTTTATCCTCAGTGTGAATCTAAGTCAAAGGCTTTAATGATCCTTATCAACATTGATTGTTTAATCAGACATGATCATATATACCCAGAGGTCTGTGGACAGTCTCATGTTTCAGTGTCCCTCAGCTCGGGGGCCGTCTCATCTTAGAATAATGAGGGACTTACAGCAGGTAAGTCAGTTTCTGTACAGGTGTGTGCACAGGTGAAGTGAGAGTGACCTCTAACACCTCATCATGGTTAATGACCTGTGGCTGTTGGACTGAGACAGACTGAAGCAGGATGATGAGGTGTGTTTTTCCCTCTGTGCCGTCTCCAGTAGGAAGTCTGAGTTATTATTAGAGGCTTTTACTGAGGCGTTCACAGCTGGAGTAATGTTCAAGTTACCAACAACTTCCTGTGTTAAAGACGGTTTAATGTATGTGTCAGAGTGGAATCTTCACTCAGGCTCCACAGGACGAGACATTATCTCCTGTCTTTATTCATATTAATCAAACACCTGAGTCAAACCTGACACCTTCCTGTGTCTCTGTCAACACGACACAAGTCCGGGCCATCAGAGGTCAGAAGTGTTGAGTCTAAAGAATCCACAGAGGTTAAAAACAGATGGGATGTGTCACTCTTATTATTATTTTTAGTCTTTTTCAGCAGGTCTGTGTTTAGCTGAGGTCGACTGACTGTAGCTCTATCCCTCAGTCCAACACACACACACACACACACACACACACAGCTGTGTGTAGTGTCGGTCTGTTCGTCTGTGGAACAAACGTCTTCACTCTCATCAGACTCTGACTTCATGGCTGCAGATTTATGAGGAAATTCTTTCTCATTTTTCCTGGTTGTAAAAACGGAGTGAAGCTCTCGACTCAGAGAAGCTTTTATTCTTTATTTCCAGAAGAACTGAGTCATCTCAACGTTTACTGTAAGAGCTGTGAGCTAAAACCTGCAGGCAGACCCTGAGCTCTGTACATTTATACACCACACACAACCACTCAGTGGCCTGCTGGTCTTTGTAGTGCTGTGTTTCTACAGTCACCACTGCAGCTTCATGTGTTCACTGCTCTACAGCCTCTGGACTGAACAACACAGCTGATTGTGCATCATATATTTGTTTTGACTGGACCAACCACAGTCCAACACTGCTGTCAGTGACTGAGTGATAGAGTTTATTTAGAGCTGTACGATTGTGGTAATTTTTTTCGCAGATATTGTGATTTCAGTTAAAATGATCATTTTTTTTATTCACGCTGAAGAAAAAAAAAATCATAATGTTACATCTAGAGAATATGATCTGTAGGTCGGGGCGTCTCACAACACTGATGGTGCTAACAGTGCTAATGCTAACTATGAACAACAATGTGACACATTTTACCTTCATCAAAAAAAACTGCAGCTCCTGTGATTTGGATATTACACTTGGCCACATTGAGCCTTCGAACAACACGTGTGATGATGTCACTGTTGAGTTCACAGCTGGTTTCTGCTGAGAAGTTGACAGGAGTGACTTTAATGATCAATCGATCGTCACAGTCATTGTGGATTCGTTTTCTGCAGCTCGACTTATTGATGAATCTGATCATTTCAGCTGTGATTTATAAACATTCATGAACGTGTTGTGAATTCACTTCTTCATTATAACTGTGTTATGATTGTCTGAGTAGATTATTATTGTCGCTGTGATTCTGTAACTGACTAAAGTTGGCTTGTATCTGACCTGTGACCTCTGACCTGTCTGTCTCTGCAGGCCTACGCTCAGTTTGCAGGAGCTCCTCTCAAACTTCGTAAGATCTCCAACCCCTGGAGGAGTCCCAGTGGTGAGACTCTTCCTCCTCCTCCTCCTCCTCCTCCTCCTCACTCTCTCTCTTTGTAGAATCTGTCAACCATGTTCATGTTGGGTTTGTCTTTTCAAAGGTTCACTTCCTGCTCTGAGGACCAATCAGAAAGAGACTCTGTCCAGACCCTCTGAGATCATCATCCACCTGAGAAAACAGGTAAACACCTGTGCATTCAGCAGAGCCCATGCTCACTGTGCTGCTTCACATGACATCATTTCATTTAAGAAGAAATTTAATTCTAATATTTGGTCCTTTTTTAAAAAATTTTTTTACAAACATTAGAAAACGTATTCTCATCAGTCTGAGACGCTTCATTAATAACAAAGCAACACATACAGGGACAATCAACAGGTGTAATTTACCTGTTTACCACAGCTCTGTGTCTAAGTATTCTTATAATTGTCTGGTTCTTTGTGGAGCTGTGAGTCTGTCAGATCCAGACTCACAGATCCAGACTGTGAGATCCAGACTCACAGATCCAGACTGTGAGATCCAGACTCACAGATCCAGACTGTGAGATCCAGACCTCCTCCAGTCTGATCTTTGTTTTCAGCTTCTCTTCAGGCTGAGGTGTTGAAGTCAGAGCAGTGTGCCACTATAGTACAGTGTGGTTTTAGTGCAACTGGACGTGTGTGTGTGTGTGTGTGTGTGTGTGTGTGTGTGTGTGTGTGTGTGTGTGTGTGTGTGTGCGTGCGCGCGCGCGCGCGCGCGTGCGTGCGTGCGTGCAGAGGCTCTGCAGCCGACTGGAAAAACTCATTAAACAACAGGAAGCTGCAGCCAGAGACACATTCCAGCAGAGCTGATAATTCTCATAAAGCTCAGCAGGACCAGAGCAAGAGAGGAGAACTGGTTCTCTGTAGAACTCTGTTACTACAGGAAGTACTTTTACTGTTACTACAGGAAGTACTTTTACTGATATACTACAGGAAGTACTTTTACTCTGATACTGTAACTACAGGAAGTACTTTTACTGTGGTACTGTAACTACAGGAAGTACTTTTACTGTGGTACTGTAACTACAGGAAGTACTTTTACAGGAAGTACTTTTCCTGTCATACTGTAACTAAAGGAAGTACCTTTACTGTGGTACTTTAATACTTTTTTGAACACTGATCATGACACAGTTTCACGCAAAGGATAAAATGATGAAGTGATGACATTATATCTGAAAGGTTAAAGGTCAGCTTCACTGTGACATCATAGTGTTCTGTCGTCAGTTCTTCCTGAGTGTGGACACATGGAACTGAGGCAGTAACTCAGATCCTGCCCCTCTGACCCACATTCAGCAGCAGTTAGGTCACTGAGCCAAACGCTGCCCTCCTCCTCCGTCATCCAGCAGCTTGCAGGCACCTGGAACACATTACCCAGCATGCTCGGTGCCTCCACACTGCGGTAGGTTGTTCAGGAACCGCAGCGACAGGAGAGCTGCTGAGGAAGCTGAGAGGAGAAAACTGCTGGCTTCACGCTCAGCTGCAGATTAACTCACATTCATTCTCTTCAGTTACACTTCATCCTTCTTCTTCTTCATCCTCCTCCTCCTCCTCCTCCTCCTCCTCCTTCATGTTTCCAGACTTCACTGAGCTTCACTTCACGAGCTGCTGATTTCTGCTTCATTCGTCTTTTATCATTTGAAGACCTTAAAAACCTGTCAGGGTTTCTTGAAGTCAGCTGTTCCTGCTCCTCAGAGGGGGAACCTTTAGGATTCTGGTGACCTCTGGTGACCTTCTTCAGTACTGTCACTGTCACTTTTCCTCAGAGTAAACTTTACACTTTCAGCCTGATGAAGATGAAGCTTCAGACGCATCAGCTCGTCAGATACATTTAAAACACAGTTTAGATTTCTTATATATCTGATAAGTTCCTTACATGTATGAAACACTCGTCTGTTTGACTGAACAACCTCGTGTTGCTTTGATCTTCCTCTGTCATCGCTCTTTATCAACGTGGGAGCGTCTGTCGTCAACCATGTTAACCTATGTTTCGTTTGATCATGAATAATGATTTTAATCATTAGTCATTAATGAGCCGTGATCAGAACAGAGACTCGGGGAGGTGATGAAGAGCAGGAGACCCACATGTAGCTCCTCCCTCCATCGCGTCTCCGTCTCTGGAGCTGCAACATGAACCTGCAGAGAGCTGGTGGACCTGGATCCGGTACAGCTCTGACGGGTCCAGGTCTGGTCCCAGGATCCTGAAGTCTGATACCCTGCTCTTATAAACTCAACAGAGACCTGAATCCAGCAGGATCATACCAGACTCATGACGCACCAGCTGCCTCCACTTTTATGATCATGGCTGCTTCAAGTCTGAAACTCCCAGAACCACATCCAGCATCCATGATCCAGATCCACCTCACGTGACATGTTGGCGTGAGGACTTCTGCTCTCCAGAGGATGAACCCTCTCCTAAACTATTGATCAGATATTGGTGCATTGACCTCGGACAGAGAAGCTGGTTTGACCGCAGTACAAACAGATTTACAGACCGTGTAATCAGCTGATTTGTCAGAGGAACATGTTGATCTTAAATTCTCAGCATTCAGTCTCCACCAGCTTGTTCTTGTTTCCTGCTGGATCCCAGCATGCATCACTTCACAACAGCTGCTGTCGGTTCTGAGTAATGAGGAAACATGGAACTGGTTCAAAACAGATACAGCAGGCCCATAAAACCCACACACACACACAGACAGACACACACACACACTCTCTCTCTCTCTCTCTCTCTCTGGTTGGTCTCATCATAGTTGTGAGCAACACATTCCACAGATCCTGATGTTTTTACTGACAGCATCTGGATCTGTATCAGATTCACTGAATCACACCTGATCAAAGTGTTTGTGCTGCTGATGTTTGTTAGAACCGAAACTAATAGATAATAATCAATATGAATCCTGCCTTTATCAAAGTTATAATGTTGATATATGTTGATTCAGCAGCGACAGGTCATGTGACGTGTTTATTGATGCTGTGGTTTACATGTGTTGTTGTGTATGCGTCTCTCTGTACTGAGACTCACCTGAAGCGTCAGACCTCGTCTTATTGATCGGCATCAGCTCATGAGCTTCTACCTTTCTCCGTGTGTCGTTCACCTGCTGAAACTCAAAGGTTCAGCGTGTTCCCCGCTCTGTTGTGTGTTTTCAGGAGCTTGAGGTTGTTGTTGCTTCTCTCAACAGAAATCTGATTTGTGTTTTTCAGAAGTACAACGCAGATTATGACCTGTCAGCCAAGGAGGGAGCCGACAGCCTGGCCTTCATCTCTCTGATGGAGGAAAAACTGGTTCCCGCTCTGGTGAGACACAGAGACGTCAGCTGTTTCAAGAAAAACAGAATCAGCTGTTCCTGTGTTTAATATGCGTCTTGTGTTTCGTAGATCTACACGTTCTGGATCGAACCGAAGAACTATGTTGACGTGACTCGCCGCTGGTACGCCGAGCACATGCCGTTCCCTCTGAACTTCTTCCTGCCTGGACGGATGCAGCGCCAGCAGCTGGAAAAACTGCGACTGCTGCGAGGAGACGAGAGTCTGGAGGCCGGAGAGGAGCTGGAGAAGGAGGTGAGGACACACGGTCGGATCACCTCGGTGTGAAGAGGAAACACGACCTGCACAGAACCTCTGAGCGTCAGCAGCACGTGGTGCTTGTGTTGGTCTGACTGTAGCTCAGTGTCGCTCAGAACAAGCAGCAGCTCAACAGTTTTCCAGATATCGTTTCCATGTGTTCAGGCTGCTCCTTCAAGTGGTTGGAACAAATGTGCAGGGAAAGGAAAAATCTCCTCAGTGGATCTTTCTGTTGGAAAACCGCTGGTATGGAACGATCCGTCCACTTTGGAGAAAGGTCAAAGGTCAGGCAGCTTTCAGGGGAAGGCTGTTAAACAACGATTTGTTCCTGTCGGCATGAAAACTCTTCAGCAACTCGACTTTTCAGGAAAGAAGGAAAACTACATTAATGAAACATTACAAACGTCACAGTGTGATCTGAAAACTACAGCGCC
>NW_019525528.1:69250-73009 GCF_002814215.2 Seriola lalandi dorsalis | reverse complement strand
CCCCCCCCGCCCAGCACAGACCTGCCAGGTTGGAAATTTGAAGAAGGAAAGAAGGGGGGATGCTGGGAGAAGAATGAATGAAAGGAAAACAGCCAGTGGAGGATAATAACAGTCGGTCGGTTTCTGTCCAACAGAGAAGAAGCTGAACAGAAGCTTCCACTGCAGCGTCTTCGTCTCTGGAGGATGTGCTTCATGTTTCATTGTGTGACCACTTGGTATTAAGTGATTGACGTTTGTGAGGACAGGTGAGGAAGCTGGGTCAACTTCAGTTCACTGATGAAGACCAGGAAAAGTTTGAAAGCCCTAAAAAAGGTTGTCAGTCAAGATTCTTTGGACAAACTACGTTTCAATGAAACTTAAAATGTGGGTGTCTTCCTGGACTGATGTTGAAGAAAACAGTGAAGAAGTTGGACTTTCAGGCTCCAGAGTTAAGACTTAACTCCACGGCCTGTTCTGTAAATCCTTACTGAAGATAAACGTCACATTTTCAGTCCCAGAACTAGTCAAACCAGCTGAGATCACCAGTTGTAGTAAAGAGATGTGACCTCAGCTCAGTCTCTGTTTCAGGGACTGAAGAGAGGAATTTGCTCCTTCGGTTCACTGGTTGTAGACGCTGGAGGTTTCAGCGGGTCTCAAAGTCCCGGTGGTCATAAAGACTGTGGAGACTTCCAGTTAAAGGAGCCGACCACCGCAGGACCTCAGTGATGCTCCTGGTTTATGTGACAGATGACTCGTGACCTTTAAACCATCAGAGTGGGAGTTTTCAGCTCGGTCTTTAACCTTGGATCTGTTACTTCCTCACTTTAGTTATTTATGGTCGCTCTGGTCTCTATGGTTACCTCAGTATTAGTAAGTCACAGCAGCTGTGCACACAGTGAGAGGACAAACAATGAACAGCAGGAAAACTGACCCTGGTCAAGGAGGACTAAGATCTGAGCGACCCTCAAAAGCCTCAGTTATAGAGTCAGCTGATTTAACTTTGACCAGCACCTGTTCTGGAGCAGCTGAAGAACCTGCTGGTGGACAAAGTCCTCAAGGTGAAGAGGGAAACCTTTTAGGATTGGCTAGACTCTGGAATCAGGATCCGGGTATCGACAGGCCAGGAAGACCACCTCGATTCACCCCGGAGGTTTTCAGTAGGGGGGAGATCTCCCGACTCGGACTGAGGATCCTTTGGAAAGGAAAACTTCTAGTGGAAAGAAGAGTCTGATCCAGGAGGGACAACAAAGACTCAGAAGACCAGTTTCCACGGACACTAGAGGGTCACAGGAGTTGGTAATCTAGTATTCCTGTTTTGTAGACTTAGAGACGGCTTACACCCTGACCCCGTCCTGTTGGGGGTCTTTTGAGGGCTACTTCAGGAACCTTGGAGACCTGATGATACAAACCTGCCAGGCCTTAGCTGGAATGAGACCTGTGTGGATCCTCCAGGAGGAGCTGTAGGAGGTGAAGGAGGTGAAGTCTGGGGTGCATTTGTTAGTCTGGTGAAAGTAGACGGACTGATTGAGGAGTGGTCCATGATTGAGAGACTCTGACCCTTGTTGTCTGTGTGTTTTTCAGTTGTACCGTGACGCTGCAGAGTGTATGAACCTGCTGTCCCAGCGACTCGGCTCACACAAGTTCTTCTTCGGAGACTCGTAAGTTCATCCGCGCTCATCCTGTCGAGGTAAAACCAAAGTCCTCCAGCTGTTAGGATCTCCAGAAGTCAAAGACTACTGGACTTGGTTTACCACCTTACAGAGGTTCAACACCTGGCGCTCCCCACAGTTAGTCGGAGCTGAAGAGGTTACGTTAGCAGGACTCAGATACCGAACCATCAGCACCGAGGAGACGAACTAAATCAGCTTCAGTGGTTCAGACTCAGCTCAGGTTCAACAAACAACAATGATATTATTTAGCTTGTGGTCTGTAAACATGTGGTGAGGTTTATTTATCATCAGACTACAGTATAAAACACGTCATACAGTAAAAACAGTTTATTAAACCACTGATGTTAAAATATCTGTTTCCCAGTTACCAGATGTTGCGACTTATTTTTAAAAAATGTGGAAAAATACCTTTATTTTGGTAGAAACGGTTCCCAGAGTGATGGAATAAACTGTGTGTGTGACTCTGCAGGCCTTCGTCTCTCGACGCCTACGTGTTTGGTCACCTGGCGCCCGTCCTGAAGTCCAAACTGCCCAACGGGAAACTGCAGCAGCATCTGAAGTCCCTCGACAACCTGAGCAACTTCTGCACCAACATCCTGCTGCTGTACTTCCCCCGAGACGGCCGAGGTGAGGCGACCGACCCGACCGACCCGACTGACCCGACTGTTTCTGTATCTGGGAACAGACGCTGAACTTTGTGTCTAAAACCTGGAGGGGGAAGTTGGTGTTTTCCCTTTCACAATAATATGCTGGTGGTTGACTGTAGGAACATTAATAACTGAACCAAAGTGTTGACAGAAATGTGAAGTTTGAAGTTTTGAGTCCAGCAGCATTTTAGTCTCTGAGAGGTTCTGGACTCGGTTCCTTCAGTGACGTCATGTAAACAGATTGTCTCAGTGAAGACGTCAACAACCAGGAAAGTGTTTGTGTGTGAGGAGAGAAAATGGAAAATGTGGGAACAGATTAATATGCTTATTTAGGAAAAAGCTCCCAGATGTTTTGTACGTTTCAAAGATTCATCTTCTTGTGTTTCCTTTAAGTTTACACCCACTCCTCCAGTGGATCCTGTTGGTTCTTGTTATTTAAGCCCCGTCCTCCATGTTGTCTTTCAGAGAGCTCCAGTCAGAAGACGTCCCCTCAGCCTGAGGCCGGAGACTTTGACCACGTCCCCAACAAGCGCAGGAAGCAGTTTCTGTCGGCTCTGGTGGCTCTGGGCGCCATGCTGAGCTACGCCCTCCTGTCCGGCATGGTGTCCATCCAGCACGTCCAGAGGGAGGCGCTGGAGGAGCCGCCGGACATGCAGCCCATAGGGTCCCACGACCACGAGGAGGAGGGAGACGACTGAGGACGGCACACAGACGTCACTATGGGACTTTATGACGGAAGTGAAAATGTTGAGGATAAAATCCAGATGTTTTACGTCACCAAAGAAAGTCACAGGACAAGAGTCAGATTTCAAAATAAAAGTCATCAGCACATCCAGGAAGTGGGTGTTGGTGACGTTTATGTACAGAAATAATAAAAGATCATTCTCTGTATTTTCTTTAAGTGCAGTAACTTTGTGTCATCAACAGCTTCACTGTGTCACTTTTTTTAAACATGATTTGTTTTTTCCTTAAAGGTGAAATAACTTTTTGTTAAAGTGAGTTCATAGCTGACAGGTGATCAATAAATCTATAGATGAAATAACCTGATAACGTTTGATTCTCTGAGCTGCTAACTCGCCCTGAGAGAGTGACTCATGATGACCAGGATGAAGACGAGAACAAAATATTAGCAAAGGAGGTGGCGTCTAAAACTGACTCTCCCACAGGAGACCAGGGTTCATGTCCACAGAGCTGCAGTCGATCCTGAGTCTGACCCGGGGTCACTGGGTCACAGGGTCATGGGGTCACGGGGTCACAGGTCACATGCACAGTGCACAGACAGGGTGATGAATGGGGGGGGGTGTCAGTAGGAGCCTCGGGGGCCCAGATATTCTGTATAAAGTGGAAGAACAACAGAGCGGTGAGCAGACGACATCATCTCTGTGTGTTGTGCAGAGAAGTTAATGGGAACAGTTTCTCCACTTCAGCTTGCCCACAAAGCCAACACCCCCCCCAGCCCCCAG
>NW_019525528.1:47415-69230 GCF_002814215.2 Seriola lalandi dorsalis | reverse complement strand
CCCCACCCCCACCCCCGAGTCTCCACCCGTCCTGACCGGGTCTGGACCCCGGGGACATACAGCTGCACATGACGCCATCACACAGGAATCCTGTCCTGGCTCCTGTTCACCCTGCTGCTGTTAATGTGAGTGTGTTCGCTGCTGAACGTCTCCGCTGCTCTGAACCTCCACTGATCTGAGTTCATTGATCTAAGTTCACTGATCTGAGTTCATTGATCTCAGTTCATCTGACTCTAACATGAACCTTTTACTGGTTTCAGTCCCGACTCCTCGGCTCCGTGCTCCGACAGAGAGAGAAGGAGTCAAACCGCTGCTGTCGGACGGGTGGTGGGGGTGGAGTTTCCTCCCTCCCCTCACCTGCTGTTAAACGCAGGTTTCCATGGCAACGCTCCAGAATCAGAAACAAACAGTGCTGGAGTGTGAGGAGGAGGACTGCAGAGAAAAACCGCAGCAGAGTTTAAACTCACTTCAGATCCTCGTTTCTTTGTTCCACTGATTTAACGTCTGAGGATTTTTACAAACCCCCAGTTTACGTTTGTACTGGACCAACAGACCCCACCCAGTTCAACACACCAGGAGCAGCAGAGGCCCCGGGGCCCCGAAAGCCCCCGGTTCACTGTGTCTGAGGTCATAAACCCAGATTCTCCAGCAGAACTCCACCCACCTGCAACATGACGAGCCTCCAACCAAACTCTGCAGTTTTCTCAGTATTTAAAAAACACATTTTATTCATTGAACTGTTTATTACACATATATATAATTATTATATTTATTTTTCAACCTATATGATGGTTTGACACCAGTTATTTAACCTTAGTGAATTTTAATTCCATTTATTTAGTTTTTTCTAAAAATCTGTGAATTTTTGTTGAGTTTTTATTTGTTGCACATTAACATTATTATATTATTATTATATTATTGTTATATTATTACATGCTCACAGAGACACAGAGCAGTTTCCCTTTAAGGACATGAGCAGCATGGACTCATGTTGACCCACGTTCTCTCATCATGACCTCATTATGGCCCACAGCTTCCTGTGATGTCACAGAGGGCTGGGCCTCCTCCGTCTTCAGGTGTTCAGAGGGGTTGAGGTCAGGTGACTGTGGAGGAGAGTCCCTGGTCTTCAAATAGTTCTCACAATGCACTGAGGTGAGTCTGGGTCATGATCCAGCTGCATGAGTCCTGCTGACCAGAGGGCGGAGTCAGCTCGGTGCAAGTCAAACCCCTCATGGTCTGCTCTCTACTGGTCTGGTCTGTGATGGTCTGCTCTGTACTGGTCTGGTCTGTCTCTGGTCGTCTGCTTGGTTGTGGTTTGGATACACTTGATCTAGGTGTTTTAGATGAACCTGTAGTCCAGATGATCAGACTCTGAGAGAAACCCTCTGACACCTGAGGCACAGCGTTGTTTATAACAGGTGAACTCTCCTACAGGTGAGTTACCTGAACAACCAGAGTCACCTGAGAGTCACCTGAGAGTCACCTGAACACCTGCTTCACTGGAGGAGATACAACTCAAAGAAATCTGAGCTCTTGTATAAAGGGATTTAAATTTAATTTCTGACCTCGGGTCTGAATCTTGAACTTTTTGTCCTCATCTCTCGTGACACAACTTCCTGTTTGTACCTGTGTCTGAATCTTTGACTCTCAGGTGAGACTCGCACAGGTCCAGACTGGACCAGAGCGAAGATCCAGGACCTCACACTGGTCCTCACAAAGATACAAGAAGAAGAGCACACACACACTCGGGGGGGGGGGGGGGGGGGGGGGGTTTCACACTCTGGTTTGGGGCCCTCAGCTGGGTCGCTGCAGGACTGAGTGGAGGTCGAGAACAAAAGCTGAATGGACTGAGAGCAGTTCCTGACCTCTGACCTCTGACCTCTGACCTGCTGCTGTCAACAGTGGACTGGTGTGATGGATGGAGGCTCTAATGAGATCCTGATGATAAAAATAAAAATACTGTTCAGGTGTTTTATCATCTGGACTTTATTAGTTCATTGATTAATTATAGATGATACATTCTACAGCGTTGCGTCATGAGTCAATAGATTTAATATCACATTATTGATGATGACATTTTTGATATTTATTTAAGTTTTGTCTTTTTCTGGTAGAGCTGAGCTTCACTTCTTCACCTGTTACCTGCAGGTAAGATGATGACGTCATGATTCTAAGCAGTGAACAGGTGTTTTAAGGGGTGTAAAATACCTGTAACACACTGACATTGAAACACCTGACACATGCGCAGTGGAGTCTCTAATAACAACAGTAAACCTCAGTAGACTCTCTCTTTCTCGTCAGTCGCGCGCTTTATGCTAATCGGTGTGCGCGCACGAGCCTTCCAGAGAGGAGAGTTGAGCGCGCGCCAGCAGCAGCAGTTTGGCTCGTGAACAGACCGTTAGTTTCTGCTCCGGTCTCCGGTCGGTCCGTCGGTTCTCTCCTCCCCGCTCAGCGCGGCAGTTTGTCGGTGTGGACCCAGGTTGTTCTCCCGGTTCTCCTGCTCCCTCCTCCGGACTGAAAGTGTCCGCTGCTCCGCCTCTGAGCTCCGGATCCCGCTGTCTGGTCCGCTCGGTTCTCCGCCCGAAGCCCCGCTCAGAGTCTCTGGTCTCCGGGACTAACCGTCAGTTTGGACCCGGTTCTCCTCCGTCCGGCTCCCCTCTTCGTTCCTCAAGTTTTAGAGGCAGTGCTGCGGTCCGGTTGGTCCGGTTAGCCTTGCTCCTGGTCCGGGTTCAGACATGGGTTGGAGTGTCCCGGTTCTGCTCTCAGTCCTCTGTGCTCAGCTCACCGCGGGAGTCCCGGACGGACCGGACGTCCAAGGTAAGAAGACCTGAGGGAGTCCTCCGGTCATCCGGTACAGAGGAAAGAAAACTCAGTCTTAATTTACCACTGTATACTCTGTGTGTGTACTATGTGTACTGTGTGTACTGTGTGTACTCAGTAGAAATCAGAAGTACTTGTACTTTAACTTCCCGCTCATTCAATATTGAACTTTTACTGTCACATGAAGATGTTAACACCTGTGATCATCTTTAAGCCTGAAACTAAGAATTATTTTCATTGTTAATTAATCTGCCGATTATTTTTTTGATTAATCAATTAATTGGTAACAGGAAGTGATCAGATCAGATCTGTGTGGAGTCCAGGACCTGATGAGTCCAGTATCTGCTGTGTCAGAACTGATCTGGACTCGGACTTGACACTGGAAGAGTTTTTGAATGATGATACTTTTAATTATTGATCAGTATTGATCAGTTATCAGTCTCTAAATGATCAGAGACGGTTGATTCCCACAGGCTGAGGTGAAGATTTACGTCACTGTCATGAGACCAAGAGGCACCAGACTCTCTCACGGTGACATTTCTGCTAGAAAACGATCAATAAATGAATTACCTGGTGATCAGCTGATCTCTGAACACATGGATTCTGAGGCCGAGACCCAGACCATGATACGAACGATACGTCTGTGGTTCTGAGACGGATGGTCTGAGTCTGTTCTCGAGGACTGAAGTCAGTTACTAAAGGTCGTCTCTGAGAGAGGACGCAGGATTATCAGCTGTTTGTTGTTCTTCCTCTGTGGTGTTTCTGTTGGCCTCCGATCCAACACTGGCCCACAGGCTGCAGCTTCAGTCTCAGAGCCACAGACCTGGTCCAGAGCCAGAGACCTGGTTCAGAACCACAGACCTGGTCCAGAGCCACAGACCTGGTTCCTGCGGGTTCTGTGTTGAGAACCAGTTCCCTGAGCTCTGACGGTGGCCCACATGTTTATTGGGAGAGTGAAAGCAGCAGTTCATGTTAGAACAGGTAAACTGACTCACCTGTGTTCAGCTAATTAACCACTGCCAACAACATCCCCTGTCACCATAGCAACAGCTTGTACACAAAACATGGTCTGTATCTGAGCTCTCTCCCGCCTCTGTAACGATTAGTTCATTAACTGATTAGTCCATTGAAATGAGTCAGTTGGTTCCAGCTGTTATTTATAACTAGCTTCATTAACGTGGATTCATTCAGCAGCTGATCACAGATCTGAACTGAACCTTTATTTATAACTTTAATTATTGACAAATGATCAAAGATAAATTAATGATCCCAGAGGATCCAGATCCTGATGGAGGTCTCCACATGTTCTCTGAGGGTTTTAAGAGTTCTCTATGGACTGTGTCTGTCAGGAGACGTTCTCCGTTCTGTTCATGTCAACATCCTCACACACATTACCAGTAATTATAATATTCTTCCTCCTCCTCCTCCTCCTCCTCCTCAGTGATTGACGTGTTGAGCCTTCAGGATTCGAGGCAGAGCGTAGCGGCGGTGGAGAAGCTGTCCGGTGGTCTGAGCGCGCTCAGTGATGTCTACGTGGTGTCGACGCTACGGTTGCCGTCGAAGCTGGGTGGAGTCCTGCTGGGTCTCTACAGCAAACAGGACAACAGGAAGTACCTGGAGGTCGCCGTCATGGGGAAGATCAATAAAGGTTGGTGGAACCTGAACTAAACCAAAACTCATTCGAATTTTCTATATTTTAAAATCAATATTCACCTTCAGCACTGCGGGTCACATACGGGTTCTTGAGAAGGTTCTACTGGTTCTTTAAGATCCTCAAGTGGTCAATAAAAAGATAAAAGTTTCTACTGGTAACTGAAGAGGTTCTAGTGGCAAATGAGAACCTTGTAGAGATCATACAAGGGGTTATAAAGGTCCTTTAGAAAGTTCTAGTTCCAGGGGTTCTTTTGGAAGTTTAGTGGTCAGTTAAGAGGTTCTTGTAGTCCCTTGAGATATTACGGAGTTCTAGTGGTAGTTGAAGAGGTTCTCATGGTCATTAAGGAGGTTCTGGGTCCTTTAAGAGGTTGTAGTTGTCATTGAGGAAGTTCTAGAGGGTTATTGAGGAGGTTGTAGTTGTCACTGAGGAGGTTCTCGTCACTGAGGAGGTTCTAGTTGTCACAGATGAGGTTCTATTTGACACAGAGGAGGTTCTAGTCACTGACGAGGTTCTAGTTGTCAATGAGGAGGTTCTAGTTGTCACGGAGGAGGTTCTAGTTGTCAATGAGGAGGTTCTAGTTGTCACTGAGGAAGTTCTAGTCACTGACGAGGTTCTAGTTGTCACTGACGAGGTTCTGGTTGTCAATGAGTGGGTTCTAGTTGTCACAGAGGAGGTTTCTAGTTCTCACTGACGAAGTTCTAGTTGTCACGGAGGAGGTTCTATTTGTCAATGAGGAGGTTCTAGTCACTGAGGAGGTTCTAGTTGTCACAGAGGAGGTTCTAGATGTCAATGACCAGGTTCCAGTTGTCAATGACCAGGTTCTGTGGGTTGTAGAAGTGACTCGTGTTCTTGTGGTCCGACTGAACTCAGTGTTTAACTGTCACTCGGTGGTTCGGTCCGGTCTGAAGATCTGGTCTGTGCTGGACTTGAGAGTCCTGCAGAGGAATGTGGTTCTAGCTGTGGTTCTGCTTGTGTTGTTATGGGCACAGACTGATCACTGTAATCTGACCCAAGGTTTCATTAACTGTGTGTGTGTGTGTGTTTTGGCTCAGCATGACCTTTGACCTCAGGCAGGAAAATGACTTCATAATGAAAGCCGTCAGTCACATGTTTATATTTAGGGTCAGACGGAGGCGGAGCCTGAGAGTCGACTGTGACTTTGAGTCAATAATTATAATGATGATCAGACAGTTGATTCTGAACTGTTTCATTCAACACTGACGTCATTACAAATAGAGCAGCAACTAACGATCAGTATCATTATTGATTAATCTGATTATCATTTTCTCAATAAATGAACAAACAGTGAGAAATGTCTGTTTGAGTTTCTCAAATTGAAATCTTCAAGAGTCTCTTTTTATCTGACGACTATTAATTATTAAAATGTGAAATAATCAATTATCAGAAAATTGGCAACAGTTTTAATAAATTCTTAATAGACTCTGATCAATTTATTGTTTCATGGCCGTCAGTTAAATCTCTGGGTTTAAGAAGCAAAACAATCAATTAATCTAAAAAATAATCAGCTGTTTGACCGATTCTGAAATAATTATTAATTATTACCTCAGTTCCAGGATGTTACAGTCTGCTGTTATATTCAGTTTCATTTCCTCAAACAGCTGATCACTGTAGTTTCTATCAAACAGGAGAAACTGTGTTGGGGACTATTTTCAGCGGCGGATTGATCCACATCAGCTGCTGTGAGTGTTTGGAGCAGCAGGATGGTTCTTCTTCTTCTTACTCTCCAGGTTGTTTTATTTTGATAGGTCAGCTTCCTGCTTCATTCGGTTTCTTCTTTTCCATTAAACTTGTTTCATCGTCTTGTCCAGAGGGAACGTGGAGCGGTAGCTCTGGCCTACGGAGGCTGAGCAGGGACAAACGTTAGAGCAGCAGTTGTTTTCATGATGGTTCTGTTCAGGTTCTGGTTTATAAAACATCAGAATCTGAGTCTGGATCTTCTCCTCCAGTCCTGGTCCGGTACGTCCGAGCGGACGGGAAGATCCACACCGTCAACTTGCAGAACGCCAACCTGGCGGACGGGCGGACTCACTCCATCATCCTGAGACTGGGAGGTCTTCACCGTGACAACATGAACATGGAGCTCTACGTCAACTGCCGATTGGCCGACTCCAGCCAGGGCCTGCCCCCATTGGTCCCGCTGCCCCGAGAGGCGGAGATGGTGGAGATCAGACACGGACAGAAGGCCTACGCCCGCCTGCAGGTCAGAGACGCTGCACGACTTCCTGTCTGATCGATTGAAAATTAATGATCAATAATATCTACAGCGATGCCTTTCTCTCTGTTTTATCACAGTAACTTTAAAGTGTTGGTCGCCGTGGATACGATGTTAAGACGATTGATCAATGAATGACTGTTGATAATAACAGACTCAGCTGATCAAAGCTGCAAATGTTCAATTCAAATTAAACAAAAAGAAATGAAATCAGGATTCTTATTATTTTATTAGATATTGATATGAGTCAGGGTTACCGTGGGAATGGTCATTTTTGAATCTCTCAAAAAAAAAAAATATATATATATATAAATAATGTGCTCTAATCTGATCTGTAGTCCGTCTCTGTAGAACCTTCATCTAACAAACTGCAGCTCCTGTGATTTGGATGTTGCTTTTGATCATATTGAGATTTTCATAATATTTCCATTAATTGTTCAGCTGTAATTAAAATGTGTAAAATGATTTTAAGGAAAAACGGAAACACTGAACTTTAAATGATAAAACAAGAAAATAAAATCCGGTTCACGATAAAGAGTCAGAGTGAGAGGTCTTCATCTGTCTGAGCTCTGAGTCTGAGAGTCACTGTGGAGACTGATGCTGCTGTCTGACACACGAGGAGGATGATGATGATGATGATGATGATGATGATCTGTGCTTGATTCAGTTTTTACAGACTCAGATTCAAACTGTCTTGATATTAAAGACGAGATCTGGTCCTCACTCCATCGTCATGTCCTCATGTCCTCATGTCCTCTGTCCCCTCTGCTCTCAGAGGACGAACCCTCTTCATCAGATCATGAGTTTGAGCCTTTGACTCCAGCGCCACCCTCAGGACAAACGTCAGATCCACTGCTGTGGACGTCTCTGGTCTGAGGTGTGAAACCGACCCAGATCTCAGGTCAGAGCTGATGATGCAGCCGTGACTCAGAGACCACAGAGACACAGCATGGAGACAATCCTCCAAAATAAAAGCCTCCTGGTCTCAGTCATGACCCTGGTCTTTCCATCTGACAACCAAACAGTCAGAGTGAAGAAGAGACTCTGGACCACAGACACTCAAACATGGAGGTTCTGTCATCAACAGGGATCTGAGACCTGTAGGACCTGATCCAGGTCTGGACCAGGTCTGATCCAGGTGTGGACCAGGTCCTCTGCAGTGAGAGGATCAGGAGATGTAGAGCTTTAAAACAGTCTATAATCTGTACATGTTTTGTGGAGTCAAGTTCAGACCAGAACACACCTGCAGCAGGTGTACTAGTGGATTTTTATAGGGTTAAAGGTCATTGTTGACGTGTCTGTACTGAGACTGAGACCTGAACCGACCCGGTTAATATCCATCTGTCCCTCAGGGTGCAGTGGAGTCCCTCAGACTGGCTCTAGGGGGCAGTGTCGCTAAAGCTGGAGCTCTGACTGACTGTCCCTTCCAAGGAGACTCCTCCGCCTACAACTCAGGTGAGCTCACCTCACTCTAATCCTCCACCACACAGGTAGACTCAGACCAGGTCCGCATCAGGGTCCAGGTTCTGGGTGTTAGGAGCAGTTTAAATCGCAGAGAACTAACTCTAGCCAAACATGGTCACCTGTGACTCAGGTGTGTCCAGCAGGTAAGAGAGGAGCTGCTGCTGCTTCATGTTTCAGTTACTCAAACCCCCGAAGGCTTGTGCTGGTGAATCCAGGTGTTTGTTACACCTGAGGAAACTCACCTGTACCTGTGTTGTGTTTCAGTGAGCGGGGAGGTGAACTCCATCCTGGGTGAGTTTGTGCTCCATTCACACTGATCACACCTGATACTGATCAATAATCAGCTGATCACTTTCATCTCTGTTCACCTGATCACATTCCCTCTCAGGTGACCACACCAAGGCTCTGATTAGTCAGCTCATCATCTTCAACCAGATCCTGGGAGAGCTGCGCCAGGACATCAGAGAACAGGTGAGACATACAGGACATGAGAGGACAGGTGAGACATGAGAGGACAGGTGAGACATGAGAGGACAGGTGAGACAGAGGACAGGTGAGTGGATGTACCTGTGGAGCTGACCTGTCTCTCGTCCTCAGGTGAAGGAGATGTCTCTGATCAGGAACACCATCCTGGAGTGTCAGGTTTGTGGTGAGTCAGCAGTTTCTGTCCCGTTGTTGTTACACCTGTGCTGGTCGTCTGAGGACCTGATTGAAGACAGTCTGTCTCATCAGGTTTCCATGAGCCTCGTTCCCGCTGCTCCCCCAACCCCTGCTACAGAGGAGTGTCCTGTATGGAGAGTCTGCAGTATCCTGGATACACCTGTGGACCCTGTCCACCTGGGACCAACGGCAACGGGACGCACTGTCAGGACGTCGATGAGGTAACAACAGCTACACAACAACTACACAACAAGAGAGACAGGTGTTGCAGTGAGACAGGTTAACATTAACCCCCCCCCTCCTCCCCCCTCCCTCAGTGTGAGCTGCAGCCCTGTTTCTCTCCTGGAGCCTGTGTGAACACTGTGGGGGGGTTCAGCTGTCAGCCCTGTCCTCCTGGTCTGTGGGGGGCGCCACTGGCTGGAACTGGACTGGACTACGCCAAGACACACAAACAGGTCAGACACACACACACACACACACACACACATACACACACACACACACACACACACACACACACTGCGCGTTGTTAATGGTGGATACACGTCCAGATGTTTTACAGTCTGCAGTGTTGAAGTCGTTCAGTAGTAATATAGTAATAATAATAATGATATTGATAATAATATTGATCACACTGTGTGTCTCAGGAGTGTGTAGACATCGATGAGTGTGTGGATCTCCCTGACGCCTGTGTATCAAACTCTGTCTGCATCAACACTGTGGTGAGTGACTGAGGATCAACAGGAACTACAAACAGCTGATCTGCAGTCAGCTGACTCAGGGGGGCGTCGCCCTCTGGTGGACACTCAGCCCTGACACTGTCTCTTCTCTCAGGGCTCATATAAGTGTGGCGGCTGTAGACCTGGTTTCCTTGGTAACCAGACGTCAGGTTGCTTCCCCAGGAAGTCGTGCGCTGCGTTGACCTTTAACCCCTGTGACACCAACGCCCACTGCACCATGGAGAGGAACGGGGAGGTCTCCTGCAGGGTGAGAATGTCGCCTGGCTCAAAGGCAGTCTGTCAGTCACGTGACCTCTGTGACATCACAACTGCAACAAGCTGATGTCAGGCAAATTGATCTGTGTGTGTGTGTGTGTGTGTGTGTGTGTGTGTGTGTGTGTGTGTGCAGTGTAATGTGGGCTGGGCAGGTAATGGTAACACCTGTGGAGTGGACACAGACATCGATGGGTATCCAGACCGCTCTCTGCCCTGCATGGACAACCACAAACACTGCAAACAGGTCAGGGGTCAGAGGTCATGTGACCTTCATCTTTTAAAGCTGCAGCTCCATCCTTCATCAGGAGACTCACTGACTCAGCACGTGTATGTGTGTGTGTGTGTGTGTGTGTGTGTGTGTGTGTGTGTGCGCCTCCACCAGGACAACTGTGTGTTCACTCCAAACTCTGGTCAGGAGGACGCCGACAATGACGGGATCGGAGACCAGTGTGACGAGGACGCAGACGGAGACGGCATCAAAAATGTGGAGGTGAGAGCGATGCCGTGCTGACTCACAGTGATCACATGACGCTGATCACATGACACTGATCACATGACGCTGTTTGAGTTTGTGTCTTTACTCGAGTGTGAAAGGAAGTTCTTCTGTTTCTTCTCTCACTGTGTGGCTCATTTGCATAACCCCGCCCACTGGCTGGTTTGTTGGATGTTGTTGATTGACGGCCTCAAACAAACCTGGTTGGAGCAGGGGTTAGTTTTAACCTGTTGCCATGACAACAAGGCGCTGTCTCCCTTTCTGCAGGTGTAGGTTGACTACAGCAGAATGAGCGTTTATCAGCGATGTTTCACACACCAACACCTGCAGTGTGTGTGTGTGTGTGTGTGTGTGTGTGTGTGTGTGTGTGTGTGTGTGTGTGTGTGTGTGTGTGTGACTGACTGTGTCACAGTGAGCAGGTAACAGGTGTAACAGTCACTGAGCACAGACGTCCTGCTCAGATCTTTCTTGCTGTCCTCTCTCTGATTCTGGATCAGATTGAGGATCCAACATGAACAGATGGATTTATCAAGTTTCTAATCAGTTCTGTTCTGCTACTAGTTTTAGTTACTAGTTACTCGGGCTGGGAACCAAAACCTGGTTCCAAATCAGAACCAAATGCCCAAAACCAGGGAAATGGAAGCAAACCTGTCTCACCAGATCTAAACGTTTGTGAAGCTCTAGCGATGATTTTTTTTTTTGCATTTAAATTATGAATCTGAATTTTGGCAACTTCAATATGTATGATTCAGATTTTTTAAAGCTTGAATTTTTCACTCTGAATTTGTGAACATTAAAAAATAACAGTTATATGAGTTATTGAAAATTTCAAGAGTTGAACTCAGTTGAACCTCAGTGTGTTGTAGCGGTGAGCTGCCAGGTGGTCAGGTGGTCAGGTGATGTGTCCTCTGTCCCTCAGGATAACTGCCGGCTGGTCCCCAACAAAGACCAGCAGAACTCAGACAGCGACTCGTTCGGAGACGCCTGTGACAACTGTCCCAACGTCCCCAACAGTGACCAGAGAGACACGGACAACAACGGACAGGGAGACGCCTGCGACCAGGACATAGACGGAGACGGTAAGAGACACTGTCTGTGTCCTGGTTCATCATCACAGAGACAGGAGACAGATCAGAGGAGGGAGGGAGATCATCAGTCTGTCAGTTCATATTGATGTTGTAATGAAGAGTGCAGCCTGTAGGTGGCGCCTGGCGACTTCCTCTAAACCGGACTCAGCAGAAACGCTCTGGTTCATCCCTGAGTGAAGAGGAAGAACAGACCAACCACATCCATTTAACTGTGTGTGTGTGTGTGTGTGTGTGTGTGTGTGTGTGTGTTCAGGTATTCCCAACGTTCTTGATAACTGTCCGAAGGTGCCGAACCCGATGCAGACGGACAGAGACAGAGACGGAGTGGGAGACGCCTGTGACAGCTGTCCTGAGCTCAGTAACCCCATGCAGGTGGAGTCCCAGTCCGTCCACTGTGGTGCTGCGTCTTCTGACTGGGACCCATCGTGTCTCACATGAGACGTGTCCCGTCAGAGACGACTCGTCCTCTCACTTTTTTTTCACACTTTAATGTCCCTGAAGTTGATCCAGTGATTCACAAACGAACATCAGATACGTTTAAAAGTCTGTAACATGTGATTCATGTCGTGGCTCCTCATTGGTTTAAAAACTCACTTTCCCTCTTTTCCCTTTAACTTCATAATAATGGAGATTTAACAACATGATTTTATATAAAACATTTTTATTAATTAAGTTTTAATTCATATAAAACATTTTCTGCAGCGTTTTGTGTGTGTGAGGTCATAAGTTTATCATCATCATCCTATGAGTGTGTGTCTGAACAAACACACACGTTACAGTAACTGATCACCTCTTGGATCAATAATATGACCCACACTAACAGGTCAGAGGTCACCTGTGTCCTCATCAATGTCTCCTCTCTTCCTCAGACGGACGTGGACAACGACCTGGTGGGAGATGTTTGTGACACCAATCAGGACACGTATGTGATTAAACATACCGTGTCTGTGATGTCATCAGTGATCAATAAACAATATTCACATAAAACAACAGAAACAAACACAGTGAACACAACTCTGTCCTCGTCCTCTGCAGGGATGGAGACGGTCTCCAGGACAGCAGAGACAACTGTCCCGACATCCCCAACAGCTCCCAGCTGGACTCTGACAACGACGGCCTCGGAGACGACTGTGACCACGACGATGACAACGACGGCGTCCTCGACGACTACGACAACTGTCGACTCATCGTCAACCCCAACCAGAAAGACTCTGACAGTAAAGACCGTCCATGAGCAGAGACATCAGCTGTTTATTATGATATAATATAAAATCATCAGTTTATTATAATAATATAACAAATTGATCTTCAGGCTGTGAATTAGATATTTGACTGTAAAGCTTCTTTTTCCACACGAGTCTTTTACTGCAGACGCACCTATCTCTGTGTGGGCGGTCCCTATGCTCTGGCCCCGCCCCTCTGATGCTAGACCCTCCTCCTGTCTACCTCTGTCCTCAGTGAACGGCGTGGGGGACGTCTGTGAGAACGACTTTGACAACGACGCGGTTCTGGATTTGATTGATGTGTGTCCAGAGAGTGCTGAGGTCACGCTGACGGACTTCAGAGCCTATCAGACAGTGATCCTGGACCCGGAGGGCGACGCCCAGATCGATCCCAACTGGGTGGTGCTGAATCAGGTGACCCCCGACCTCGTGTTCCCCACATGATCAACGTGGTCGTTTCCAGGTGACGTGGAGCGTTAGAGGCTCTTAGAGACCTGTGGACTCACCTGTCCTCAGTCCTCGTCCAGGTGAGTCCTGCAGAGCCTCTGACCTGAGCTCCAGAACACTGAGACCTGGTACTGGGACAGGTGTGACATCACAGGGTTCATACAGCCGTGTGTGACATCATCACATTCAGCTCAAACAGAGAATGCTAGAGCGTCTTATCTCTGATCCAGTAGAGGACACCTGACTGAGTCAGAACCTGTGATGTCACTCAGGTGTGCTGGTCAGACTCTGACAAACACAAACCTGATCTTGTCCGTCTTGTCCTCAGGGAATGGAGATCGTCCAGACCATGAACAGTGACCCTGGTCTCGCTGTGGGTACGTGTTTTTACCTGAACCTTTATCAAACCACATCTGACCCGTTCTGGGTCCTGGTCCCGCTGTAGACCGTCTGCTCCGTGTTTGTCTGCAGGCTACACGGCGTTTAACGGCGTCGACTTCGAGGGAACGTTTCACGTGAACACAGTGACGGACGACGACTACGCCGGCTTCATCTTCGGGTACCAGGACTCGTCCAGTTTCTACGTGGTGATGTGGAAACAGACGGAGCAGACGTACTGGCAGTCCCTCCCCTTCAGAGCCACGGCCCAGCCCGCCCTGCAGCTCAAGGTCCGAGTCTGAGACCTGCAGGTCTGAGTCCAGTCCAGCTGCCTTAAGTTGACTCTGACTCTGTGTTCTGGTCCTGCAGGCCGTGAAGTCCCGGACCGGACCAGGTGAGTTCCTGAGGAACGCTCTGTGGCACACGGGAGACACACCTGGAGAGGTGACGCTGCTCTGGAAGGATCCGCGAAACGTCGGCTGGAAGGACAAGACCTCGTACCGCTTTCAGCTGAGCCACCGGCCGCAGGTCGGGTACATCAGGTGAGACCAGCACCAGACCTGAAACTCTGAACCAGACCTGAGACTCTGAACCAGACCTGAACATGAGTTAGACCGCAAACTAGTACAGCAGTATCTTGTATTGCTGTATTTCAATACTGATACTGTAGTACTAGTTTGTACTCTGTAGTATCTGTAGTACTGGTACTGTAGTACTCAGTCTGCAGCTGTGTTTCCTCCACTCGTCTCTTTTCTTTTTACTGCATTCTTTCCCCTCTGAAACTTCTTTGTGGCTCCGGGGCCCCCCGGTACTCTATTGTACTCATCTCCATGACGACCAAAGCCCTGGCAAGAATCCGCCTCGACAACCGTTGATATGCAGATCAGACGGAGAGACGCTGCAAAACTTCATCTTAGGAAACAGAGTCTGAAGAATCAGAACAAACTCATGATCTACACACACACATGATCTACACACACACACACACACACACACACACACACACACACATGATCTACACACACACATGATCTAAACACACACACACACACACATGATCTAAACACACACACACACACACATGATCTACACACACGATCTAAAAACACACACACACAATCTACACACATGATCTACACACACACATGATCTAAACACACACACACACACACACACATGATCTACACACACATGTAGGAGTGTTTGTTTCCTGACTTGGTGTCTCCCTGTGTCTGTCTCTCTGTGTCTGTCTCTCTGTCTCCCTGTGTCTGTCTCTCTGTGTCTGTCTTTCTCTGTCTGTCTCTCTGTGTCTGTCTCTCTGTCCCCCTCTCTCTCCCTGTGTCTGTCTCTCTGTGTCTGTCTCTCTCTATCTGTCTCTCTCTGTCTGTTTCTCTCCGTCCGTCTCCCTGTGTCTGTCTCTCTGTGTCTGTCTCTCTCTATCTGTCTCCCTGTGTCTGTTTCTCTGTGTCTGTCTCTCTGTCTCCGTCTGTCTCTCTGTCTCCCTGTGTCTGTCTCTCTGTGTCTGTCTCCCTGTCTCTGTCTCCCTGTCTCTGTCTCCCTGTGTCTGTCTCTCTGTGTCTGTCTCTCTGTGTCTGTCTCCCTGTCTCTCTGTCTCCCTGTGTCTGTCTCCCTGTGTCTGTCTCTCTGTGTCTGTCTCTCTGTGTCTGTCTCCCTGTCTCTCTGTCTCCCTGTGTCTGTCTCCCTGTGTCTGTCTCTCTGTGTCTGTCTCCCTGTGTCTGTCTCTCTGTGTCTGTCTCCCTGTCTCTTGTCTCCCTGTGTCTGTCTCTCTGTGTCTGTCTCTCTGTGTCTGTCTCCCTGTCTCTCTGTCTCCCTGTGTCTGTCTCCCTGTGTCTGTCTCCCTGTGTCTGTCTCTCTGTGTCTGTCTCCCTGTCTCTCCGTCTCCCTGTGTCTCAGGGTGAGGCTGTATGAGGGGACAGACATGGTGGCGGACTCTGGTGTTGTGATCGACACCACGATGAGAGGAGGCAGACTCGGAGTCTTCTGCTTCTCCCAGGAAAACATCATCTGGTCCAACCTGCGCTACAGGTGTAACGGTACGACCTCTGACCTCTGACCTGTCCGTCATTACACCAGGACGAGTCCAGGTCCTGGCCTCATCTGGTTTTGAGGCTGTTTAGATCTGGAACGACACAGTCCTGGTACAAAACTGTGAAAAGAGACTTTCACCTAGAGGTGAAAGGTCACACACACACGTTTGGAGAACAGGAAGTCAGGTGACCCATGTAGAGGAGCTGTCAGGTGAGAGGCGGCTCCATCAGTCACGATGTGTTCAGGTGCTCAAGATTAAAACGTCCCAGTCTGTTTGTGTGTAGTCATTATCTGTAATTACAGATTAGTGATCAGGAGCTGTGTCGTTAACTTGTGTTGTTGTTGTTGTTGTTGTCATGGTAACGGTCACTCCATCATTGAACTGGTTTGTTCTTGTTTCAGACACGGTGCCTGAAGACTTCCAGTCTCATCGTAAACAAGTTCTGATGCACATCCAGGTCTGAGAGCTGCAGACGGACTGTCCACGCACGCGCACGCACACACACACACACACACACACACACACATACACACACACACACACACACACACAGACACACACACACATACATCTCTATACACAGACCCTGAGCTTCTCTGGATCCACTTTAACTGTAGTTTGAGTGTGTGGTGTGCATGTGAAGTTTGAATGTGTGTGTGTGGGGTGTGTGAGGGGGGAGGGGGGAGGGGGGGAGTCAGAGTGTCAGTCTGGGAAAACACTGACGAGGAGCACCTGAATGCACCGTCAGTGTTGGTCTGTGTTTAAACGTCTTATTTTCAGTTTGTGACTCAGAGTCAGTTTTGGAGTGTGAGGCGTTCAGGGTCCTGCAGGAGTCAACTACAACTCCCAAGGTGCATTTCACCTACAGACAGCCAATCACAGAGCTTCACATTCTGCTGCGTGCTCTGTTAAAGGTCAATGATCCTCACACTCTGCCGTCCATCAGTCCTCAGATGAAAACAGGGAACAGAGATGAAGTTTGACGAGCTTCATGTTGTTTTTCTCAACCTTTTGATGAGTATTTTATTTTGAAATTGAACTCTGTGCTGCAGCAGTTTGTCTGTTTCTCAGAAGGTTTCAGGTTCTGTTCAGTTGAACATCACTAATCTGTAACAACAACAGACCCTGCTGCCGACGATAAGCTAACGTTACACAGAGGAGAGAGAACGGTGGAACGTTCCTGTAAACGTTCCTGTGTTTTCACATGTACAGATCTTTGTTGAAATAAACTCTCCACCACGACTTTTCCAACGTTGACTCTTGTGTTTTATCTGAACTCAGACTCTGATTCACACCTCAGGTCTCGTCTCAACACACCGGAGTCTCTCAGAGCTCCACTCTGTCCTGTCGTTCCAGTGGTGGGGGGGGTCGTGACCCCTGGGCCGGGGAGGCCGGGACGAGTGCAATATTGGAGTGGGGGCATGACAACAGTGCACCGCATCCCGGACCTGCCCGACCCTGGGAGGAAACACACCACACACCCTGAAACACACACATGGGGGGGGGGGTTATCAATCAAAACAACTTTATTGTCCACGTGAATCAGTTTAATAAAGCTGAGTCTCTTCAGGTGGAGAAAACAAACACGCCTGTGAACATATTTCTACCTGCTGTGGATCTGCTGTTTTTAATGAACCAACAAAGTAAATATCTGACCAATGATAAAATATGATGATGTTTTATTTCACAGTAAAATGAATTTTATTATCATTATTATTGTTCTATATCAGAGGAGCTGCAGCCTTGCTCACATTTAGATTCTATCGTTGGAGCCTGAACGTGTCGCAGCAGCTGCAGCTGCTCATTTTAATGTCGACGCTTTCAGAGCAGTTTCATCTTTACACTGTAAAAACATCCAGAAGAACCTGGTTTATTCCACATCAACCAGTTTCACAGACTGAAATCACGACGACTCCGACAGAACTACACTGAAGCGTCGTCATGTTTCAAATGAGAAATCTTTATTAGCACAGGAACAGGTGACACTGAGAGACAGAGGATCCGGTTCTTCAGCACAGATCGTGTGTAAACGCTCTTTTCTTTCCTGATCCTTCACATTCATCTGGTTTAAAAGTTTCTGTTCTCGCATTCACTACAGAACTCAGATTCAAAGATTCAAAGATTCAGACCCCGACAGATGTTCACAGATGTTGTTTACAGATGTTATCGTCACGTTCTCTGCTGGTTCCTACAGTGGAAAACAAACAGTGACTCACCTCTGCAGCAGCTTCTGTCTCTGTGTCCTGTAGTCTCTGGTCTGTGGAGGGTCTCGGTCTGTCGGTCCTGGATTTGGTCCGGACCCCAACTCCCCCACCCCACCCCCCTCCTATAAAGACTAACAAAGGCAGTGGAGCTGCTCAGTGAGGCGTGGAGGGGCCCCGCTCCTCTCTGAAAGGACCAACAGCTTAACCTGCTAAACTCTGCTGGAGCCTCCGGCTGCGCTCACACCCCCGTTCAAACACACACAACTTTATTTAAACTGCTGAAACTTTATTTAAACAGCTGACACAGGCTCAGGCCGCAGAGCAGGAAGTGACCCGCAGGAGCATCACAGGCGTCAGTCCGAGGCTCGGAGGTCGTGACCTCAGGTAGATACGAGGTTTCACCTGAGACCAGCGGCTTCATGTTGTCGGTGTCAGTGCTGCCACCTGCTGTCTGTCTGAAGCTACTGCAGCTCAGATCGGGGGGGGGCTGAAAAACACTTTCACTTCCTCTGAAAGTTCGTCAGAAGAAATAATAATATAATAATAATCAGTATTTTTATTTACAGTTATTATTCAATATTCTCTTGAATAAAACTTTAATCTCAATTAACACGTTAATTATTAATTATTTACAATAAACAAGTTGTTTGTGTTCATTATTTGTAAAGTGCCAGTTGATTCAACTGTAAATAGAAATGAAGGTGAAATGATGCTAAAATATAAATATGATTTAAATAAAAGAGTGAACGCAGGAAAATGTTCCATATGTTTTATCTATATATTAATATTGAACTATGATGACTGAGTGTGAATCAGCTGTTTCTGCAGCAACAGCTCCAGTGTCTCTGGCAAACTCTTCTTCTTTTATTCATTAAAGTTCTTATTAAATTATTTCTTATTAGAAAATAATTCAAAGTTCAAACTGAAGTTTCTGCTTCAGTTTGAACTGAAGGACAAACAGACAGACAGACGTCGACTTCCTGGAGGTCTGAAGTAAAAATAAACTGCTGCTGCAGCGTGTGTGTGTGTGTGTGTGTGTGTGTGTGTGTGTGTGTGTGTGTGTGTGTGTGTGTGAGACAGTTGTCGTGCAGCAGGTGCTGGTTGTTGGTGATTTATTTAGAAACGACTGAAGCTCCCAGTCAGCTGTGAACGCACCACGAGGCCAGAACACAGAACACTACAGACCTGAAGAGACCTGGACAGATCTGGACCGGGTCTTCAGAGATACCTGGACCTGGACCTGGAGAGACCTGGAGAGTCCTGCAGGTTGTGGAGTCAGGGTGACGTCCTGCAGGACTGAGCAGGGACATGGACGGACTCTGATGCTGAACCAGCTGGAGGTAAGAGACTGTTGTGGTCCTCAGTCACTGAGAGACATCAGGCCTACAAAGACCTGGTCCTGCAGGTCGAGCGACTGAAGTTGGATCCACAGTTTAAACCTGTGTTAGTTTCTGCTGCTTCAGTAAATGAAAGTGTCGTTAGTTACTGGAGATTCTGTTTGTTATTGATCAGCTGATTGAGGTTTCAGTTCCACTTTGGATCATTTACAGAAACACAATCTGTTCATTTGAAAACAAACGCCTTCATTAACAAATTAATTATAAGCAACAGCTTTCCCATTAACATCCACATGAAGCTGCTGCTGACAGTGACTTTCAGGGTTCGACTGGATTTAATGTTTTTACAGAAGGTTTATCATAAAACATGTTGAGATATAAATCAGCTGTTTTTATCACAGTGAAGAAACACGTTAATAATATCATTCATTAAATCATGAAATCATGAATCATGTGTGAGTTAATTAGAGTGAAACACCGAGGATCTGTTTCAGCTGTTTGTTGATCAGCAACCTCACCGAAACCAGCCGAGCAGCAGGTGACAACAAACTTAAAATAACTTTATTGATCTGTCAGGACCTTCATTCATCCATCTCTAACTGATGAAGCTAGGCTAACAGTTCTTGTATATAAACTGTACATATGTGTATTTGGGTCTGTGACTAACTCTGGGGCCAACTGGAGTTTAAATTTAGATACACACACACACACACACACACACACACACTGAGCCCCTCCCACCTAACTGAAGGTCAGCTGACTCAGTCACTCATTCATTCATTTTAAAGGAACAGCTCCACATTAATTGTCTGATTGTTCAGGTTGAAATCAGTCCAGAGGCGACAGGATCCACCTGCAGCTCCTGTGAAGATCACTGATGAATGATTATTGATTGATGATCACTGATCAATATTCAGTGACGCCCTCATGTGTAAAACAGGGAAATTAGAGTAGTTCAGTTCAGTCATAAATGTTAAAGATCATGAGCTTTGAACAGGTGGTCGTCATGGCCGCGCTGCTGTGTGACAGGGGTACCTAACAAATCGCTCACTCTGTGTTTATCAACCTGTCTCTGATTCATCGAGTCGCCACAGAGTCAACGACACAACAACCTGCAGCTCCAGGAGCATTCATCTGTGGCCAATGAAGAGAGAGCGCTGCGGTAAGCCCCGCCCCTCTCGCCAGCTGCTGTTTGTTCTGCAGAAAAAAAACAAACAGAGAAGAGTCCATGTTAGAGGTGAACTCTGACCCCCCCCCCGACTCTGAATTAAATATACAGTGTGTGCCCATGTGTCCGTGTGTGTGTGATGTTTACAGTGTGTGTGTGTGTGTGTGTGTGTGTGTGTGATGTTTACGGAGCAGGACGTTGTTCTGAGCTCACTCATGGGTTTGTTCCTGAGGATTGACGCTGACTCTGACGGTAGGACTCAGACTGAAGCTTCGTTAACTAACCTTTAATGACACAGGTGATCAGGTGACCTGAGCCTGGACTGTGACAGTCCAGCTGTGAGTCCAGCTGTGAGTCTCCACACTAACAGACTGTAAGAATCGAATCATCAGCTGGTTTCAGTTTCTGTCTGCAGTGAAATGTTTTGTCTGCTTTTATTGTGACTCTAATGTTTTTGTTTGAAGTTTCCCGCCCAGAGACAACAGATGTAAATTAGCATTTTGCTACAGTCCAGTTTGTTTACATGGTGTATTTTGTACTGAATGTTTTATTGTCCCTATCAAATAAAAAAACAAATCAGTAGATGACAGCAGATCATGTGACACAACACTGTAACTATCAGCTGTTAATGTAGAAACAGGAAGTGACACAGAGAAGAAGTCACGGAAAACCACCAACTACACCTTCATCCAATCAGATACGTGCTGTTACACACACATGGACAGGTGTGATGTGTGTGTGACCATTTGTTGTTCAGGTTGTAGGAGAGTCCATGTTTGGTGTATATGGAACATATTCTTCATGTTTCAGTCTGAAGGCTGAAGCTCGGTCTGGACTCACTCAGGACTGTTGATGAGTAAGATGGACGCCATCTTGGACGATACCAACCACCCTCTTCATAACATCCTGGCAGGACAGAGAGGTTCAGGAGACCCTTCATTCCCAGACTGAGGACACCTCAGACTGTAGGACACCTCAGACTGTAGGACACCTCAGACTGAGGCCACCTTAGACTGAGGACACCTCAGACTTAGGACACCTCAGACTGAGGACACCTCAGACTGTAGGACACCTCAGACTGAGGACACCTCAGACTGTAGGACACCTCAGACTGTAGGACACCTCAGACTGTAGGACACCTCAGACTGAGGACACCTCAGACTGTAGGACACTTCAGACTGAGGACACCTCAGACTGTAGGACACCTCAGACTGTAGGACACCTCAGACTGTAGGACACCTCAGACTGAGGACGTGGACTAGTTTAATTATCATAGATACGTGATTTATCCCCGAGGGGAAGTTGAGGAATGTTATAAATGAAATATAGTAGAAGGTCTGAGGCTTCACTTCACTTCAGTCAGTGTGGCGTTTGGGCATTAAAGACAGAGACATCTGGACCAGTGGACGGACTCAGACTCGGCGTCACAGTCAGTATTAACATGAAGCCTGATGATGTCACTGATGACTCATCACTAATGGATCTGATGCTCTGTAATCATATCAGTCTGTCTCTGCTTCATACTGAGAATCTCTGAGGACACAGAGGAGACAGGAAGCTGGACTCTTCTCGCTCCCTCCATCATGACTCCATCTGACACC
>NW_019525528.1:46855-47365 GCF_002814215.2 Seriola lalandi dorsalis | reverse complement strand
ATGAATGATTTGTTAATAGAAATCTGCTTTTTTTTAATCCTGACTGCTGGGAGGTGAGGAAGATTAGCCTGTAGTATTATTTTGCTTATTTTCTTATAACATGTCATATTTTATTTTTATTTTTCTGATATTTATTTTGAAATATATGTATTTTATTTGATGTCGGTATGGCCTTGCTGTTTTTGAACAGAGTGTGAACATGTTTTGTGTAATTTTTAAGAATGCAAAATGAAAACTGAAGATTTCTATAATATTGAATTGTTCAATAAAGTTTGGAGAAAAAAAAACCTGCTGAAAACATCATTTCATTTACACAACATTTTCATCGTGTGGTCTACACCTGACATACAGACACATAATGTGTCTTTAATATTAATTCTTATATTTCTGCTGGTACGTCCCAGCAGCACGTTACTGTGGCTGTGACTGTTCATCTGCTCTGTCGCTCAGTTTGGGCCTTGAAGGTAACACCTGGTTGTTTCAGGGTTTTATGAGAGTGATGCCGACAGA
>NW_019525528.1:24794-46805 GCF_002814215.2 Seriola lalandi dorsalis | reverse complement strand
ACTTCCCCCCACCAGCCACTGTGACACACTGACAATTAGCCAATCACAGAGCTGCAGGCTACACAGGTTTTTTTGTTGTCTTCTTCATGGCAACATCAGCCGAGGCTCATGGGTATTGTTGTATTTAGAGGCCGGTCAGAAACAAAGAGTGATCATTCAAAATGGTGTCAGAACATGAACCGGTCTGACGGTGGATCAGGACCAAAGAGAAACCACCACAGTCTGGTCTGAGTCCAGGTCCACATCCAGAGTCCAGGTTCAGGTCCACATCCAGATCCAGTCTGTGGTTTAGTCAACAGCTCTTTGGTTCAGGTGAAATGTAAATAAACAGGTTGAGGACTGACTCTGTACAAAACCAGACCAGGATCTTGAACCTGAGTCAGGACCTGTGAGAGTCTGAACAGAACCAGAAAGTCACACCAGGTCTGACGTGGTCCAGTCTGGTTCTCGGTCTCACCTCCGTCTGTCTCTGTCTTTCAGAGTCCTGGAGATCTGGAGAGACCCTGAACCTGATCTGGTCTCAGGTCTGCTGATGGAGCCTCGGGCCACCGTAACACCACAATCAGCGTTACCATGGAAACACTGCATCCACCTGACTCTGCTGCTGGTCCAGCTGATTTTACCTGAGGGTACATACATACACACACACACACACACACTAAAATTTTATTTTGAAATCCACAAGGTCTTAGGTTCAGGAGGATTTTCAGGATGTAGCTGGAGCCTTCAAAATAAAAGCTTCTTTGCTGAGGGGCCTTCAGGTCCACGTGTAAAACTAACTTCCTGTCTCTGCAGTCGGAGCTTCCTGTCGGATCCTCAGGTGTAACTCTGACTTCGTGGCTGCGACGTTGGACCTGGGCAGCAGCAGCAGCAGTAGCGGGGGAGGGGGAGGAGGACCAGGTGGAGGACCAGGTGGAGCAGCAGGTGGAGCAGCTCTCAGCAGGGAGGCAGTGAACGCTGGTTACTGCAGCGCCCTGCGCTCCTACGCCATGTGCACGAAGCGGATGGCGCGGGCCTGTCGCGGCGACCTGGCGTACCACTCTGCGGTTCAGGGCATCGAGGACCTGCTGATCCAGCACCGCTGCCCCCGGGCGGGGCCCACAGCCCAGCCCCGCCCCCTCCCTCAGGGCACGCTGTCCGGAGACGCCTGCCTCTATGAGAGGAGCTTCCTCAGTAGGGAGGGCCGGGCGCCGGAGTACCTGCACTGTGGCGTGTTCGGAGACCCGCACGTCCGAACCTTCAACAACGACTTCCAGACGTGTGCTGTGCAGGGGGCGTGGCCCCTTATAGACAATGAATACCTGTTCATACAGGCCACCAGCTCGCCAACCAGGGGCGGGGCTTATGGCACAGTGCTTACAAAGGTGAGTCACAGAGACCTGAACAAGTTCTGATGTCAGAGCTTCAAACAGATCACAACCGAACTGGTGCAGTTGACTCCAGATCAGCTGACTGATCGACTGATCAATCACTGATCTGATTGGTCAGTTTGATCAACTGTTGACTCAGTAACTGGACACAGTAACTGCACAGAAGGAGGGAGGGGGCAGATTAAACTTACTTCATGTGACGTCACAGTGTGCTGGCGTACATTGTGACGTCACAGGAAGTAGCTGCAGCCTGATGTTGACCCGGACTGTCTGTTCTCAGGTCACCATCATCTTTAAGAACACGCGGCAGTGCTCGGAGCAGCAGCTGTACCAGGCCGAGCTGGACAACGTGCCAGCCGCCTTCGCTGATGGATCCGTGTCGAGCGGGGAGCGGCGGGGTCACCACAGTCTGACGGTCCGGACCCAGAGTCCCGGCCGACAGGCGGAGATCCGGGCGGCGCACATCGGGACTCTGCTGCTGGTCCGTCAGAGCGGCCGCTCCCTCAGCTTGTCCGTGCGGTCGCCGCGCGGCATCGTGGAGGCCTTCGGTCCGGAGCAGGACCTGCAGCTGTGCGTGTGGGGCTGCCCCCCCTCCCAGAGACTTGACACGCTCCACCCCCCGCCCCCCCCGCCGGACTCCTCGCCGTCCGCCGCCTTCAGTGCCCATGCCCACTGCGCCGCGCTGCTTCCCGCCCGAGACGTCTACTACCAGGCCTGCGTGTTTGACCTGATCTCCAGCGGAGACCTGAACTCCAGCTCGGCCGCCGTCAGCGCGCTGCAGGATGCAGCCGCCATGATCTCAGAGCGGGAAAGAGTTCACCTGCTGCTGGTCGCCTCCGCAGAGCGGCCTCACCTAACGCTGCTGCTGCTGCCGCTCGGCATGCTGGGAACTCTGACCAGAGCCTGAAGCGCAGGAAGTCACGGATGACATCACTCCACGACAGCTGAGGAGGAAGGAGCACACACCTGTGGTCACGTGATGTGACGGAGACAGACAGCAGCTCACCTGGTGGATCAGGATCAGGTTTAGACCTGAGGACATTCAAGACCTGTCCTCTCCTCACCTGTCCCTCTCCTCACCTGTCCCTCTCCTCACCTGTCCCTCTCCTCACCTGTCCCTCTCCTCACCTGTCCCTGTCCTCACATGTCCCTCTCTTCACCTGTCCCTCTCCTCACATGTCCCTCTCCTCACCTGTCCCTCTCCTCACCTGTCCCTGTCCTCACATGTCCCTCTCTTCACCTGTCCCTGTCCTCACCTGTCCCTGTCCTCACCTGTCCCTCTCTTCACCTGTCCCTGTCCTCACCTGTCCCTTTCCTCACATGTCCCTCTCTTCACATGTCCCTCTCTTCACATGTCCCTGTCCTCACATGTCTCTGTCCTCACCTGTCCCTCTCTTCACCTGTCCCGCTCCTCACCTGTCCCTCTCCTCACCTGTCCCTCTCCTCACATGTCCCTGTCCTCACATGAGAGTGATGATGATGATGATGAACCTTCCTCACATTATCAAACTAACACTAATGGTCGAGTTGACGTGATGTGTGTAAATATAATATAGATCATGTACGATGTGTGTATATGTTACTGTGATGTGATGTCATTGGGGGTGTGATGTCATCGGGGTTGTGATGTCGTCAGGGGTTCGGGGGGGTTCGGGGGTGCAGCCCACTGAGGACTCAGCTCTTCAGTCTGCATCTCTGCTGCAGGATCTGGTACCTGAGCTCTGAGATCAGGTACTGGTCCAGGGCCTGGTCCTCAATGGTCCTGGTCTAGACAACCTTCGGGGGGGGGGGGGGGGCAACACACACACACCATGGACCTCAACCGTTGGTCCTGTTCCGTGCCGGGACCAGTCCTGAGCAGCTGTGGGGAGAACCTCCACCTGATGGTTCTGGAGCTGGTCCACAAACAGGTGGAGTCTCTGATCCGGTCCAGACTGTCCCAGTGTCCATGGCAACCTTCCCCATCGTTCCCTTCACTTCCACATGACGGGAACGCGGCGTCAGATCTTACAGCAATGCACTCTGGGACTTGTAGTCGACTCCTCTGGACACAGTGTGTGACCTTTGACCTAGTGTAGCTGTGTCTCCTCACCTGTGTGAGCAGTTCAAGTGCAGTGGGACAGCGGAGGTTGATCAGCTGGTTAATGAGACACTTTCTATAGTTAATGATGAATAATATAAAGATATAAATCATGAATATCAGGCTGTTTGTTGATGTGAGTGTTTTCTCTGTCGGTCCTCAGACTCTGATGGAGTCACAGCTGTTAACACTGATCTGATTACTGTTGCATTATGGGAGTTTCAGCCATAATTAGTTTCCTCTTTAAAGAACTGTTGCACAAGTCGTTTACAGTAAAGTGATCTGTGGTAATTAGTCACCTCCATCCCTGGAAGTGGACCGAGCTCTGGGCTGCAGGTAAATCATGACACTACAGGAATGCTGACAGGAAGCAGCTCATTTATCAAAGGAGGAGACGGGCACAGGCGAGGGGGCGGAGTCACACACCTGACTGGAATCAGTGGAAAAACCCTGAAGAGACATGATGATGAAACTGCAGCTGTTCCTAATGACAGAAGCTTCACCTGCGTCTCCAGGTGTGACTCAGTGTTTGTGTGTGTGTGTGTGTGTGTGTGTGTGAGTGCATGTGTGTGTGACTGTATGCGTGTGTGAGCTTGTGTGTGTGTGTGTTTGTGTGTTTGTGTGCGTGTGTTTGTGTGTGTGTGTGTGTGTTTGTGTGCGTGTGTGTGTGAGTGTGTGTGTGTGTTTGTGTGCGTGTGTGTGTGTGATGCAACTTAATCCCTCAAACTTCCAGTGAAGTGTAGTGAGATGCAGAAAGTGATGACACAGCGTTTCCTCGTGTCTGATGAAACATTTCCTGCAGCAACAAGAAAAGTTTTCTGCTCTCACTGATATCAATCTATCAATCAATCAACCAATCAATGAGTAAATAAACAGGTCTGTGCTGCAGGATGCACAGATGATCTTTATTCACATTCAACATTTTCTCAAAATAAACATCTTTTCAGTCAGTGTGAACTTTAGTCTTTAGTTTGTGACACTGACGTGAGTTTAAGTTTTAATCTTGTGAATCAGAAACAGAAAAACAAAAAGACAAAACATCAAACTACAGAAGAAAAACCTGGAAATCCCAAAAGGATCAATAATATAACATGATGATAAACAGCTGATGATACCAGTCATGTTAAAACTCAATGTTGAACTGAAGGAGAAACATCTGTGACACTGAGTCTGAACATGTGTGTGTGTGTGTGTGTGTGTGTGTGTGTGTGTGTGTGTGTGTGTGTATGTGGGGTGGGGGATGGGGGGGTGATGGCGATGAAGGTTGAAACTGCAAATCAAAAACAATATCTTTGATGATATTATGAAAAAGAACGTTGCAGGAAATATTGTGATATTTAATATTATTGAATATGATGGATCAGTGAGTCAGTCTGAGCATGAAACAGACTTAAACAGAAATGTGAATGGGAGGGAAGATGATGATGATGATGATGAAGGTGTGACTTCCTGTCATGTGATGAATGTGAAGTGGCGACACACCTTCAGTCTGAGTCACAGCTCTGAGTCTCTCCTGGAAACTGGATCTGGAGAAGAACTGATGTCAAACCTTCTAAGAACCCGAGAGCCGGATTCTCGGGATCGAGGATGGACGGGGGATAAATATGACGGCTGCACATCACAACCTCCACAGCGCTCAGAGACCAGACCCAGGTCCAGACCAGCATCAGCAGAGCTGCCTCATCCCTCCATCAACACAACAAGTAAGTTCTTCCTCTTTATCTGCAGGACGTTTGAGCTGCTGCTGTTTGAATTTAAACCTCTTCACACAAAGTTTGTTCCTGACAGAGACAGAAAGAGAATCATTCAGTAAAACTTTATTTAACTGAAGCTCATTGGGTCAAAACAACAGACAGGAAACCTCCAGGACCATGGACCCAGTGATTCCACAGTGGTACTGGGTTAAACTGGATCCAGGTCTGAGTCTGAGCCGGATCGAGCTCCAGTTTAACCCAGAGGTTGTGGTGCGTTCAAGTCAGGGATGAGCGTCAGTGAAGTTTAGTTTGTTCAGCCTCTTCTGAATGAGTTTAATGTGTGTGTGTGTGTGTGTGTGTGTGTACCTGTCTCACAGAGTCAGAGCATCACACACACACACACACACACACACACTCACACACACACACACACACACACACATACACACACACGCACACAGAGTTGTGTTCATAAAACCCTCTCCTCGTCTGTTGCAGTGCATTGTGGGAACCTCTTGTTCCTGTTCCTGTGGGCGGAGCTTGTTGCAGGTAGACCATTAAAGGACACAAATAACACCCAGCTTGAGATGCAGAGCATCATCGCGGACCTGCAGAAGGCGCTGGAGGTCTACAGCAGCGTCCTCCAGAAGACGGTGAGTTATTTATCTATTTTTACTTTTATTATTATTTGATTTATTTTATTTTGGAAATTTTACAATCAGACAAATCAGTTCTTAAATAAAGAAACATCAAATTTCAACAAAAAAGATGAAAATAATTGAAAAATATATAAATTAAAAAAGGATAAATGTGTGTCAGGTTTCTTCAGACACACATTTCAGATTATATACTATATTATATATATACTTCCTGTTTGTGACCACTTTCAAAGTAACGTTCAAGATCGATTAGAAACATCCTCAAGGAGACAATTGATTTTTTTGATTTTTTGAGACGGACCAGACTCCCTTCAATAAACACCTGATTTTCATTAACAGTGATTCTGGACTAGAGGGTGGAGAGAAATGATGTTTGGGTTCAGGTTGGGTTCGGGTTGGGTTCGGGTTGGGTTCGGGTCGGGTCGGGTTCGGGTCGGGTTCAGGCAGATCTGTCCGGTCCGAGCTGCCTCTGTTCTGTCTTAATGAATCTGTCTTCATGCAGGACACTGTGAGAGCCCTTCCAGTCCTGCCCTGCACTGTGACCACTGTTCCCCCGGATCAGGTGCGTCTCCCGCTGCACTCTGACATCTTCACTCAGAACATTAATATTGTCACAAATTGTGTTTAAACTTACACTTTACAAAACACATGTGTCACGTGGTTGAAGCTTTCTGATAAACAGCAGCTCCTGAGTTGAACTGTTCTGAGGTCAGTTCTCAGCTCAGCAGGTTCAGTCACGTGTTTTCTCCATGTGGTTTCGGTGCAGAACTCCACGCTGGTCAAGAGACTGTCCGACTACCAGGGCTGTGCGGAGCGGCTCAGGTCTCTCTGTCCTGACGTCACCACGCTGTGTCGCGTCGTCACGCTGAACCAGGACCTGCTGCAACACCTGGTCAGTATCTGAGCTCTGATTGGATGATTCATCCACAGAGTCTGTGGGATTACTGCAGAAAGAAAGAAAGAAAGAAAGAAAGAAAGTAAGAAAGAAAGAAAAGAAAGGTACGGAAGGAAGGAAGAAAGAAAGAATTGGACTGGATGAAATCAGCTGTTTCAGTCCAGACTTCATGGATCATTCAGAGACTTTAGGAGCTCAGAATAATTAACAGAAGTATTGATTGATTGGTTGATTAATTGATTGGTTGATTAGAAGTGTTAGAGCTTCTGTTTAAACATTTATAACACTGTTATAAAGAAACACACGGACTCATAAACATACATTTCTTATTCATGTTTTCAGGAAAAATCACACCAGGACTCGGGGTGTCCCACCTCCTCCCCTCCCCCACCAGACTTTGACTCCATGCTTGAATCCATCCAGTGTGTTCAGTGCTGGAGCCAGGAGGTGAAAGCGCTGCGCAGATAACACCTGAGGTCTTTACCTGTCACTTCAGTGTGACGCCTGCTCTGATACTGAATATAATCTGAATGACACAGTGATCAGGAGGAGGCACCTGTCTCCACATGGATTCAGAAAAGGTTCTCCACTACATGACGTCATTCAGATGTCTTCTTCTCTGATTAGTCTCATATTATTCCTTCATAGATTCAAATATATTTTCTCAATAATATGATTCTGATAATATGAAAATCTCACAAACTAGATTTACATAATAATTTAAATAAGTCATAATATTATATATTTATATGATATTTAACACATTAACCAGAATTTATCTTGTACTGATTTGACCGATTTTCTCTCTATTTATTTATGTTTTAAACCACTTTTCTTTGTTCTATAACCTGATGATTTGTTTATTTATCTATGATGTATTAACTGTAATACTGTGTATGAACTACAGAGGGCACTGCTCGTCGTTTTGTACTGTTGAATTAACACAAATATAAACACACCAAGTTTTTCATATATTTATATTTCATATATTTGAACCTGTTGAATTGTTCTTTGCTCACTGAATTTTTGAATAAAGTTTTGAATGAAGTAAAAATGAAATAAAGTCTTTGAGGCTCTTCATCAAACCCACACCATCACTGAGCGCCGCCCTCAGGCTGTGAGGGGAACCACATGTGGACCGTGCGCCCTGAGCCTCGTCTGTCAGGCTCAGCTCGGTTCCTGAGCAGTGACAGGAGGGGCGGAGCCAGACATTGTAAACTGTTTACTGCATCAAGCCATTTGTACATCATTTGGGAAAAACAAGAAAGTTGCACAGGATGGATCATGGATCCACAACACGACTCTGAACTGAATATTAAACCAACAGAAGAACATTTACTCTAATGATATTACATTCATTTAAAGAATAGCATCATAGGATGAACAACATGGGCATGTACTGTAATATTATCAGACAGCAGTTTATTTGATCTACTCCTGATCACTGTTCACGTTCCCTCCTCTTTTCTTCTTCCACTGTCTCAGCTCCTCTCCTCTGTCCCTGGAAATGTCCTGCTGCTCTGCTCATATTCATCCAGTCAAGTCCAGTGTAATCCTAAAACGTGTGAAAAATTGTAAACTTTCATTTTCAAGTTTACATGATAATCTTAATAACGTCCCCAATAGGCTTCTATAATGACTTTAATATGTATAATCAGCACAGGCTGCAAAGAGCCTGACTGGAATGAATTGATTGCTTTTGGTGGTTTTCACCTGGGAACTGATACTTGCTCCCTGGCAGCCTACAGACTTTGTTTAATACTTTTATCATATATTATTATTATCATCCCCATATAAGATGTTTTACCCCTCCTCTTCCCCTTTTAAAAATGTGCCACAGTAACACGTTTACTCAGAGTACATCACCTTTCATTAACAGCAGTGAGTGACCGGTAGAGTTTATTGCTGCTCTATCTGAACACAGTTAATGTTGTTGTTTTCTTCATTACAGTGACTAACTACCTGCTGTACATTTAAACTGAGCAGTTCTGCTCCAGCACCCACAGCTCTCTGCTGCTGATAGCGAGTTTCACTGATTCAGCATTTGTTTACATGCTGTTTAGAACTGATTGTTACTTTAGCTTAGCAGTTAGCTCTGGCTTCTCTCTCTCCCTTGCTCAGTGTGTGTCTCGGACAGACAAATGAACTTGTACATAAGAGTATTGTGTTTTTGTAGCTTCAGAATATTGTATTGTGATGTTTATTACAGCTTCAGTGATGTCTGCTGTCATGCTGTGGACACACAGCTCCGCTCACTAACCGGAGCTACAAACAAAACAGCATGTTAGCTATTCCTCACAGATCCCTGAGGTGTCTCTGGAACATGGGGAACAATGAGGAACTGGCTGATGCCCGGCGATGGGAACCAGGAGTGGGAGGCTGGAGACAGTCCAGACCAAGCGGTAGCTGACTTCTGCTCCTCAGTGTGTTTCCTGGTCCTCTCTGTCTGAGTGTACAAGTGTGTACGAGACAGTTTTCACTTTACTCATTCACCTCTCATCAGTTCGTTTAAGCTTTAAACCAGCTGACAACATTAACACATACTAGCAACACACAGTAAATTTAGCTACTTCTACATTGAAAAAATGCACATCAATGACGCAGTATAAACACACATACTTAATGACATTTGTTCATCCGTCTGTAGCATTATTTAATCCGAAATAAACAACATGAACACAAACAACGTCACAAAAACAATAGAGTAAATGTTTTCTTACCTGATATTTTGCAGGATATAAATTCACTTAATTTCTCTTAGGTGACTCAGTGTTTGTGTTTTATTGTCATTTGAAAGGTTTCCACACTGTGAAAACTGAGTGATCTGTGTCAACAGAAGGAGGAGCTCGTGAACAGAGCAGCACATTAGTTTCCATTCATCTGGTTGTGGAGAAGAGAGACTTCATGGACGTCCTCAGTTCTCCAATGTGCTGTGATGATGATGATGATGATGCTAGAAAACCTCCCAGTTCATCTTCCTCTGATGAAATGACAGACTAACTGCTGATGAGTTTGTTATTCTGTCTTCAGGATTCACAGGTTCAGTTTCTTACCTGCAACTTCATTTCTGCTGTTGTTGACATGTGATGGAAGCAACACTTTTAAGATCAGAATTTATAAATATTAAACTGTGATTAAGTGATGGATCATCTCTAGCACTGTCACCGCCTCCACAGGTGAAAGTATTTACCAGTTAACATCAGCATGTTTTTTGATCCTTCATTGTCAGTGTTGTCATTTAAATATTTCTAGTATTTATGTTGTTAATTAAAACTAACATAGAAATAGTCACACAATGCTGTTCATGTTACTATTGTGAAAATTCATACCAGATGTGTTTCTATAAAAACCATCAACAAAGTTAAAGCAAGAGCTTCATAAATAACTTTATTGAGTATTATAAACTACATTAATTTAAACAATTTACAACACTGGAAACATCTATAAAAGAATAATAAATGGATTAATTAAATACTGTAGTGTACAATTTACAACCAACTGTAACTATTTAAAATCTAAAAATAGTTGTGGATGAAGTTTAAGTTGAATTTCACTGTCATGTAAGTTTGCTTAATAAAAAGAAGCAGTTGAATCAACAGTGCAACATTATTCTTAGTAACAAGTATAATAATTATTCATCATGAGTCCTAATGTGTGAGACAGTTAATATTTATTTGCTCCGGTAACAATCTCCCTCCTAAATAAGTGACGCTGTTGGAACAGCACACTGATATTAACTATAATGGCTGAGGACTATGAAATATGAACTCTAATGTTTTAAACTATTGACAGTTTGTTACAGATACAGTGGAGTCCAAAAGTCATGTGACTATATGTCTGACGTGGGGCAAAGAGTGTAATACGACTGTGAGGGTGAAGGGAACAAGGAAGAGCATATCTGATAAGACTGAACAATGTTATGGCCACAAGTGTTACATTAAAAAATATTATATTATCATATAAGACAGTGTGTCTATGTTTGGGAAGAGAAGATCTTCATGTGTGGACACTGCAGGTGGAGGTGGTGCAGGGCCTCCATCATTGCTGCAAGAGGTTGTAGGTGTCCCCAAAGATCCAGACCTTGGCTGGATGGGAAAAAAAACATTATAATAGAGAGAAATCATATAATTTATCATATTTTAGAATATAGAGAAAAAGACAAAAGAAACAGCACTCTGATTAGATGATCACAGATATCTGAAAATACATTATTCCCTCAGCTTAGTTGTAATAAACAGTCTGCTGAACCGTTTTACATGAAATAACAATAGAATAGAAACTAATACTCAGTTTGGAGTCATTGTGCAGGTGCACGTGTCATGATGGTTCTCAGCTCTCAGTGATATTATTTATTCTGACAGAGACAGAATCATTCCAACAGATGTTTTGACTCCTGTCATCAATAATGAAATGAACTAGAGCTGAAAACTATCCGACAAACACTGAACCAAACTTAATATGAACAAACACAACACACACGTCCGCTGCTCTGCTCTTTAACAGCACGTCCAGACACGACAGTTCACTGTAATAACGGGATCGTTTAGTGACCGTGACTTACCGACATTGACAACCCGCTTTAGTGAGTAATCTTCCTCTTTTATCGTACAGTACTGCACTGTTTTATACATAATAAAACATACATTTGTATTATTGTATATCTCTACATATTCTAAGTAAATAGAATACACCCCTGGGTGCTGAGGTGAGATATTCCAATATTTCAAAATAAAGCAACAATTATAAAAAAAAAAAAAAAACTGAAAACAGATCTGTGAGTTATTCTTTCCTCCCCCTTTAATAATCTCACGACCCCTCCGGTTTTTCTGATGACCCTTTGTAGGGGCCCAACCCTTAGATTGGGAATCACTAGTCTAAATGAACTGTATAAACCAGCTCAACTTCAAGCAGTTACAACAGTAAAATTCTGCTGAAACAGTGGTTGTATTTGTATTGTATATATTTATATCTTTCTATAATATTTCATCACATTTTAACATAAATATTCTATCTTATTGTAAAATTTTTCTGTTTATATTTCAGATATCTGACCTGTACTACTTGCTTGTTTCATCTTTGTTTATATTTCTTACTGTGTTTATTGATGTGCACATAAATACCAAAACAAATTCCTTGTATGTTGAAAACCTTCTCGGCAATAAACCAGATTCTGATTCTCATTCTGATTCTGATTAATCAGTATTAACAGTCTAGAATTAGGTGTGGACATTTTAATGCAGAATGTGTACCATAATTTCAATTTGTTAAAAACACAAAACAGATTTTTAATTAACAAATTTTACTTGTAATGGCAGTAATTTTTTTTTAAATTATTATTATTATTATTTTTTTAATTTTTTAAAACATTTTTACCTTGTATTTGCCATTTCTGCAAGGCTGCTATGTTGACACTACAGCTTCAACAGAAGGGGGCGGTAATACAAAGTTAACGGGCTTCGATCCGTCAGTAACAACATGAAGAAGTGCAGCGTCATCAGTTCGTGGTCCAATCAGTGGACTAGCTATGGCACTAATCCCCTCCCCCCTGAGAAACCGCCATCATGAAATCGAAAACAACAAGCTAACAGATAAGACGCAGTTCTCAGGTTCACTACAAGGTAAACTTTTGTTTGACATTTATACGGAGTTTGTTGCATCGCTACATCAGGTTATAAAAGGTCCATAACGCTGTTTCTCTCTGAATTACCGTACAGCTGTGAGTGAACGTCACTAACAATATTACCGCTCACGTCGGTGCTAGCAGGCAGCTAGGCTAGCTGTACGGAGCTCTCTACCGGTAAACATTAACGTCTGCTTTGCTTTTTAAACTCACCAGCGAATGGATAAAACCCGGCAACTAACTAGCAGGCACCGAAGTAGCACAGAGGCGAAGGGGAAAGTTGTAGTTTATACAGGAGTCTTATCGCGGGCTAACGCGCTATAGCTAACATGCCAAAAATGCGTGATTACAGCGCGCCAATCAGCACGGACGTTTACTGTTAAGGAATAAAGATACAAATCAACATCAGCCTGACCAGTATGGATGACAAGTGAAATAGGAATCGTAAGCCGAATATTTCTTGAGAGTCGTAGAAAACTCCAGGACTCATGGTCCATTCACAGATGTTAGTTGGGTTGAATGAAGATAAAAATTTGGCTTATTTTAAGTGGAATCACGGTGAGACTCGACCTCAGCTGTCAGAGTCAGACTCTATTGAGAATCCTGTCGTTTTTATGGACAAAAGCAACTACATAGTAAAACACGAGCTAACAATACTTTATTTTAAGACTGAACGAGTTATTAGAATCAGAACTATAGTTCAGCATAGGCCTGACACACCAAACTATATTTACTGAAGTGAAATTACAACCTTTGTTCCCATAACAAGTAGAGCAAACTGACTTTTGGTGATACACAGGAGTCAGTGGGAATCATATATGCACCAGATACTTATCATCTGCTTTCCAATATGCAAAGTTTAAAAAAAAAAAGTAATCCTTTAATAATAAAGTTTAATAATCCTGCATCAAATAATAATGTTTTTGTTTAGACTGCAGGATTCTTGACTTTGAAAATATTAGTTTGGTAAAAAAAAAAAAAAACAATCTTAACTCTAGGTGCATTTAGAAGCTTTTCCTGAGCTTTCAACTGTAATTAATGGGCTAATAAAGACTGAGATGCTGCTGATGGATCTGGAAAATACTAATAAGTGGACATTGAGTCAAGGCAATTTTGTCAGACAACACTATTTTAAGTTTTTAGGTGAGTGTTTGTTAAATTGGCTGTTTTCTGACTAGAATTTTGAGCTAATGTTTTTTAACTAATAACTCAGGTTAAGGTAATACTCACCCTTAACTAAAAGTCAAACACTAAATACAGTTCACTCACTGCAGATGTGTGACAGGTAACCTGACACACCAGTACAGACGGAAATGGAAAGACAGTATAAACTTTTATTCAGTCTGAATAAAGAGAGAACTAATGTTATTATTTCTGTGCATGTCAGTGAAATCAGTGGTGGTGTTCTTAATTCACATCTGGATATAACTGGATAAAAAGCTCTATAAACACTTCACTTGGATTGTGTTGCATGCTTGTGTATGTATTTGTTGGCTGATGTAAACATCTTTCTCCCATCAGGACAGACTGATACACAGACGGACTGAGGCAGTGCACATATAAGCAATATGGCGGAGGAAGCAATGGACAGCTCTGCAGTGTCGGAGGAGGAAGTGGAAGACCAGATGAGTCCGAAAAGCCGCAACAAAATACCTGGTAAAGGGAAACGGGTGGTTTACTCCCTCGGTTCAGTCTTTAAGCCAGGAACTGAAGTAGCACTGGTCAAATTCTTCTGTGGTCACTTTAACCCACACCATGTCTGACAGGTTAACATGCTTTCAAACTGCATTTTTGCCCTTTATATTGGTTAAATCCTGGTTGTCATAGTTTACAAGCTGTGGTTCAATATGTTTTACTGTTACTATTCCAGAGCTGTTGACTTCAGTTGCCGCATTGTTTACATCGGAGATACTTGTAGGAAAAGGATTTCACTGTTCATCCACTGTTGAGCTGTTGACAGACAGAAACCAGTAATGTTGGTTTATTTTTTGTTTCACTCTCTCTCTGTTGTTGCAGTTGTAGGTGAAATCCTGGAAGGCAAACGGACGAAGAAGACAATCGAGAGGCTCGATTTCCAGGCGCCCAAACAAATGGACAAGATTAAGATTGGAGAAGGTAAATATTTAACTTGGCAAGACTTTTTTGATTAATTTTAAGCACAAGATTCCTGGATATGATTATTTGTTATTTAAAGATGAGCTGTCCGGGTATTTGCTGATATGTCTATGAAAACTGTTGGTTTGTTAATTTCCCTTCTTTTCAGGCAGCGGAGATAAATTAAAAGACATTCCACGCACCAGCTCCCAGATCACCAAGATGAAACCAGCTGACCTGAAACCTCTGCACATCATCCTGTTCGACAGACCAGGAAAGGTACGAACATCTGCAGCGCTCCAGAATAACTTCTTAACCTTTGAGCAAAAAGTTCTTATGTCACATTAAAAATCATAACGAGGGAAACAATCACATAAAACATGTTTGAACTTAGGTGTTTTGAGGCTGAGGTTGTTGTTCCTTTTTTACATTTGTAAAATCAGATTCCTCACACAGAAATGTTTAATATTTCCTGACAAATCTGGAAAGAAAGAGTCGTGTTTATAGGTTTGAATAGGTCATAGAAACATAGTGATCTGCTGCTAGCAACATTAGCATTGTGGCTAAGGAGGCAACATTTAGTACTGTACCACTGGGAGTTTTGTAGTGATAAATACTGTGAAGAGAAATACACAGCAATGTTGAATTTCCACTTTAGTCAGAAGCAGTAACATCTGTTTGTTTCATGTGTAAAACTTAAACAGTCCCATTCTGCAGGGTTAATTCTCAGATGAGTCAACACCGAGAGATTCAGTCAGTGACGGTGAAGTTTAATGATTCAGTCCATATTTCCTGATCTCTTATTACCAAGATCACTGAACATGAGCAGCAGCCTCAGAGAAGAGTCTGTTTGTACAGTAGAATGACAGTGTGCAGTGGTTCAGCTCGACAGGTGGTTCTTTTAATTATAATTTGGTGACGTCACCTCTGCTGTAAACAACACGACACAAATCACAAACAGTGTCGGTGAATTACAGTGTATATACATGTATTTGCAGTGAAGCAGATAACTGTAACTATTAACACTTCAGATGATCCTTTCGCTCTTTAACAGATGGCCACGATAAAGAAGAACCTGCGTCTGTTCAACGGATTTCCTTTTGATGCCGCCAGTGAACAGTACAGAAAGAAACGAGAGAAACTCCTCAAGTAAGATTCTGGACACAGACTCTGTCTCCTCTGTCTTCTTCTATCTCTTCTGTCCTCCTCTGTCTCTTCTGTCCTCTTCTGTCCTCCTCTGTCTCATCTGTCTTCTGTCCTCCTCTGTCTTCTTCTATCTCTTCTGTCCTCCTCTGTCCTCCTCTGTCTCATCTGTCTTCTGTCCTCTGTCTTCTTCTATCTCTTCTGTCTCATCTGTCCTCCTCTGTTTCATCCGTCTTCTGTCTTCCTCTGTCTTCTATCTCTTCTGTCTCTTCTGTCCTCCTCTGTCTCTTCTGTCCTCCTCTGTCTCTTCTGTCCTTCTCTGTCTTCTTCTATCTCTTCTGTCTCATCTGTCCTCCTCTGTTTCATCTGTCTTCTGTCTTCCTCTGTCTTCTTCTATCTCTTCTGTCTCTTCTGTCCTCCTCTGTCTCTTCTGTCCTCCTCTGTCTCTTCTGTCCTTCTCTGTCTTCTATCTCTTCTGTCTCATCTGTCCTCCTCTGTCTCTTCTGTCCTCCTCTGTCTTCTTATATCTCTTCTGTCTCTTCTGTCCTCTTCTGTCCTCCTCGGTGTCTTTTGTCTCTTCTGTCCTCTGTCTTCTTCTCTCTCATCTGTCTTCTGTCCTCCTCTGTGTCTTCTGTCCTCCTCTGTCTTCTTCTGTCCTCTTCTGTGTCTTCTGTCCTCCTCTGTCTCATCTGTCCTCCTCTGTCTCTTCTGTGTCTTCTGTCCTCCTCTGTCTTCTTCTATCTCTTCTGTCTCATCTGTCCTCATCTGTCTCATCTGTCTTCTGTCCTCCTCTGTCTCTTATGTCCTCCTCTGTCTTCTTCTATCTCTTCTGTCTCATCTGTCCTCTTCTGTCTCATCTGTCTTCTGTCCTCCTCTGTCTCTTATGTCCTCCTCTGTCTTCTTCTATCTCTTCTGTCTCATCTGTCCTCCTCTGTCTCATCTGTCTTCTGTCCTCCTCTGTCTCTTATGTCCTCCTTTGTCTTCATCTGTCTCATCTGTCCTCTCAGTCATCGTGTGGAACCAGATTCAAAGTAGTAGTGGTTCTTTACAGAGACACAGTCAGTAGTTTTGAAGTATAATAATGACTTCTGTTTGTATTTGTAGAGTTGAGGTCATATAATGGACTATTGTACTTAAATTCATGTAGATCAACGATCAACAATAAGGACTTTCTTCTCTGTTTTTTTGATGCAGAAGTTCAAATTTCACCAACGCTAAGCTGAAGGTGGTCTGTGGCGTTTTGGACCTGGAGAAGAAAGGAACTCACTTAGACCTGGTCAACAGGATCATGCGTTTCCTCATCGCACCAAAGAACAGCGGGAAGGTGAACGTGACATTTGTGACTGTAATTAATGCACAAAAGTAGTTTACTGTTATTTTGTCCCTAGTTGATTACTTCATAGTTTGTGTTTATCCCAGATTATTTTTTGTAATCATTTGCAGGTTTAAATACATTTACATTTCACTGTTTACGTGATTAGCTGTTTCTCATCAGCTTCACTGTAGAAACTGAATCCTGTGTTTGTCCTCCGGCAGCGTGTCCCCACGAAGAAGAAGAGGAAATCGAAGAAGAAACTGTCCGGCGACGACTCAGATACAAAGACCAAGAAGAAGAGGGAATCCAAACCCAGGAGCTCGTCGTCAAGTCCCAAAAAGTCCAAAACAGGAAGCAAGTCCAAAGCCATTGTCATGGACTCCAGCAGCGACGAGGATGAGGACGAGGACGATGATGAGGAAGATGAGAAGGCGGGGACTTCAGCGGAGGCAGAGGGGTCGGACACAGAGGAGAAGCCTTCAGAAAAGGAGGAGGACGAGTCTGACGGGTCAGAGCAGTCTACAGACGAGGAGGAGGACAAAGAAGAAGATGATGACGATGAAGATGAAGATGAGGTGAGACCGTCAATCACAAAACTGGAAACTAGTTTTTCTGGTAAAACCACAAATAAACCAACTGGAGCTGAAACGATTTGTAGATAAATTGATCAGTTAATCCACAGAAGATTAATCACCAAATATTGTGATAATTGATTTAATCATTTAATAGATTTTCAAATCAAATAATTTTTGTTTATGTGACAATAAAGTAAATATCTTTGTTTATTTGGAAAAACAGAACATGTGGGTGTGTCGCCTGCCTTTTTCTTTTCTAAATGAGAAACTAATCAGCAGATTAATCAATGAAATCAATTGTTAATTGCAGCTTTAAAATAAAATGTTTTGTTAAAGCAAAACAAACTGAAAAAACAATTAGCTCTGTAGTGGATAAAAAACAAAACAACTTGTGCTTTCTCATTTTCATTCATTTTTTTTGTGTCAGTCTCCGAAATCCAAGTCGGGCCGAGGGAAGTCTGCGCCCAGGAAAACAGCACGGGTGAAAAGACAAAGGACACCAGCGAAGAAGACGGCTACTCCGAAGAAGAGAGCGAAGAAAGATGTTTCAGACAAGTCGGAGTCCGACGTCGACAGTGACGTCGACGAGAAGGTGAAGATCTGCTCAGCATGTTTAAAGTCCTGCAGTGAACTTTTCTCTTCATGTGATGAATCGTAACAAAAACAAGTTTGATTTTGTTCCAATAATTTGAATTATCTCTTTAATTTACTGCTCAAACATCAAATTTACTTACATTTTCCAGTTCTGTGCCTTGTCAGAAGAAATGCTCTTATTATGAAAAACATAGACGTTGTGTTGCGTCATCTTTTACTGTTTAACCAACCGGTGATAAATAAATCCAATATTTGATTCACATTTAAAACCACTTTTTCCTGCTCCACACTGATGTCAGCCACTGTAGCAGATGATTTCAGTTTAATGTAATCCAACATGTAGCTGATAACTGTTGTTGTTGTTAATAAACTGTTTATTTGTCATTTTCCAGCCCAAGAAGATGAAATCGGCTCCTTCCAAACCGGCTGCCAAAACAAAGAAGGCTGACAGCAGCAGCAACAGCAAGAACAACACAAACACAGGTGAGGTCCCTGAAACCAGAGCTGCTCAGAGAAATAGACGCATCACGACTTCGTATGTTTCTGATCAATAACTGTGAAGCTTAGTGATACTAGTTTTTCGGAGCTTTTAGATGCTGATCGTGAATCATGTGACCAAAATAAAGTGTTTATTTGTTTTTTAAAATTCCAAGCAAGACAGTGAAAGTGACATGGCATTACAACATACATGACAAACAACTGAAAGCTTTTTGTTCTTGCAATAGATTTATATTTTTGACTAATTGAGAGGAAGAAAGAAAAGAAAAAAACCCTGATTGTATATAGATTTTGGATTCTTTTGGAAGTTATGTATTAATGTTTTCTTTTCTGTCTTTTCTAAAAAGAAAATCTTTTTGGAGTTTAGGCAGAACACAGGTACTTGGGGTCGAGGTGTGAGGGAGTCGTGACCAAAATAAAATAAAATAAGCTCAAAATGTCATTTTGGTTCTTTAAAACAGATCATCTCCACACACTTGATGACAAGTAAATGCTCTGGGTGAAGGTTTGTCTACAGCGTTGTCATCTTATCGACACTTAAAGTGTCATTGTGAGCTTTAAAGTATTGCAATGTGATAATTACACATGAAAGAAGGTGGAGGTCATGTGAATAATTCATGGTAAAAGTGATGTTTGATAAAGTCCAGGTTGATTTCTAAACAGTCTGAATTTTGTTTTGTTGTTTTATTAATTTGGAATTAAATTGTCTCAGATTAAATAACTCTCTTTTTCAGTTCAGTCTTTGTTTTATTTTATATCCCACTACAGTCATTTCTTTCTATGTAGAATAACACTCAGGTGTGTGTGTGTGTGTGCCGGAAGAAGAGGATGAGGTCAGGTGAACTGGAAACCCTTAAGTAGCTGCAGGTGTGAATGTGTTTGTTTGTCTGTGCGATTCACAGCCTCCACTCTTTCTGTCTCCTCCTGTTTTCTCCTGCAGCTGAGGACAGTGCGGACGACGACGAGCCGCTCATCAAGATGATTAAGAAAGCGCCGACTGACGAGAAGCTGAAGGAGACGGTGCAGAGTCTGCTGAAGGAGGCGAACCTGGAGGAGATGACCATGAAACAGATCTGCCAGAGGGTGAAAACCCTGTTTTAAACAGTAATGATGTTGTCGGCGGGTGGGAAATACTTTGATCTGCCAGTAGGAGCATATTGAGTCATATGTTTTAAATATATATAGTTTAATTTTAAATAAATTCTTCTCTCATGTTTCAGGTGTATGACACTTTCCCAGGCCACGACCTGACCAGCAAGAAGGACTTCATCAAACAAACGGTCAAATCTGTGAGTGTCTGAACACACACACACACACACACACACACACACACACACACACCATCATGATCATGTTTTATCTCTTTTCTCAGCTCATCACTTGAAGATCTGAAGATTAAAGTTGATGTCGCTGTGAAACTTGACGAAGGGAAAAAAACTTCAGCAGAAACGACTGAAAAGTTCCTTTTTCATTAGTTTCATATCACCATGGTTTGCTTTCATACAAAGCCGTTTTATACGTAATTGTTTTGTTTTTTTATTAATGTGTGTATAGATTAATTCAACAGTGTTCATCATCATCATGAACCTTTTTTATGCGCTCAGACACATTTTGTGTCTCCGTTAAAGTTCAAAGCAAAGAAGTGAAAAATAAAAAAAAATATATTAAGAAAAGAACATTTTCAAAATGAATGGAAAACATTTCTTATACTTAAATTGATTTATTTAAGAAATTTTGTTCATTGGAAAATCTTCAAAGAAAATGTAACGTTGCAGAAAATAAACAGAAGAGAAGAGGTTTGGACAACAGAAGAATTTGCTTTTACTTTTTATTTAAAACACAGTTGACTCTGATCTTTGCTTTTGACTAACAGGATGTCACATTTTGTATTTCTGGATTAAATTGTGTTTCTGATTAGGTGAAGCTGTTTTAGATTAGTACATATTTTAACTCCTTTTGTTTGTTGTAGGTTTTTTTCTGTATTTTTGTTTTTGTTTTTTCTCTGTCAAACAATTGACATTTTCAAATCCTCAAATTAACTGTGCTGAGTAATTTACTTATTGATTAAAATTTTACCTTTTTGAACAAAACTGTGGTGATGTAGTTATTAACTTTTGTGCAAGAACATGCACACGAGGGTCATTTGACGACATTTACAACAAGATCAGTTAGTGATATGTCATAGTATTAGTCAGAAAATTTCATAATATATTAAGTAATAAGACCCATGGTATTCTAAAGCATAAAAAGTCAGTATAATGAGACAAAAAGTTGTAGTATAGAAAGATAAAAATGTTAAGTATGAGGCATAAGAAAGTCATAGTTAGTTAAAATTGAGTATAATAAGGCACGAAAAAACCATAGTATCATCATGAAATGTCATAGTATAGTAAGGCATAAAAACGTTATAGTATAGTAAGGCATAAAAAGTCATAAAAACGTCATAGTATAGTGAGTCATATAAAGTCATAGTATAAAAAGGCATAAAAAGTTATAGTATAGTAAGGCAAGAAATGTCATAAAAGTCACAGTATAGTAAGGCATGAAAAGTCATAAAAACGACAGTATAATAGGGCATAAAAACGAAATAGTATAGTAAGGCATGAAAAGTCATAAAAACGTCAGTATAATAGGGCATAAAAACGAAATAGTATAGTAAGGCAAGAAAAGTCATAAAAAGTCATAGTATAGTAAGACATGAAAACGAAATAGTATAGTAAGGCATAAAACGTCGTAAAAACGTCATTGTATAGTAAGGCATAAAATGTCATAAAAACGTCATAGTACAGTGAGTCATATAAAGTCATATTATAATAAGGCAAAAAAAGTCATAAAAACGTCATAGTATAGTAAGGCATGAAAAGTCAAAGTATAGTAAGGCATAAAAAGTCATAAAAACGTCAGTATAGTAAGGCATAAAAAGTCATAGTATAGTAAGACATAAAAACGAAATAGTATAGTAAGGCATGAAAAGCCATAAAAACGACATAGTATAGTAAGGCATAAGAAGTCATAGTATAGTAAGGCAAAAAAAGTCATAAAAACGTCATAGTATAGTAAGGCATGAAAAGTCAAAGTATAGTAAGGCATAAAAAGTCATAAAAACGTCATAGTATAGTAAGGCATAAAAAGTCATAGTATAGTAAGGCATAAAAAGTCATAAAAACATGATAGTATAGTAAGGCATGAAAAGCCATAAAAACGACATAGTATAGTAAGGCATAAAATGTCATAAAAACGTCATAGTATAGTAAGGCATAAAAAGTCATAGTATAGTAAGGCATAAAAAGTCATAAAAACGACATAGTATAGTAAGGCATAAAAAGTCATAAAAAGGTCATAGTATAGTAAGGCATAAAAAGTCATAAAAACGACATAGTATAGTAAGGCATAAAAAGTCATAAAAACGACATAGTATAGTAAGGCATAAAAAGCCATAAAAACGTCATAGTATAGTAAGGCATAAAAAGTCAT
>NW_019525528.1:23971-24774 GCF_002814215.2 Seriola lalandi dorsalis | reverse complement strand
TAGATCATGAGCATCTTCATTAATCATTATTGATTATTCTTCATGTCATTAATGGGACACTTTCTAACTCTTTGATGTAAAACGATCTACATGTCATACTGTGTAATAGAAGCTGTAACAGACTCCAGACACACTGCACTTGTTTTATTGAATTATGCATCATTAATGAAAAAGAGGAAACAAACGTTTTAATAAAGTTAGGTTATTATAGGTTAGATCAGGTGATGTGAAGAATGAAGTGAGGTGTTGGTTCATATATCCCCATGTGATTCATCTGTCTTCTAACACTTTAATAAACAAAAATGTTTCAGATGAAAATCTGACTCTGGGTCATTATTGATCAACAGTTATTTAAGTAACAGGCTTGAACATTATGGATGAATGACTGTTGATGTGTTGAAAGTACAGTGCTCTGACTCCTGCTGGTCAGGTGGTATCTCACACTGTCACATGTCTAATCACCTGTGTTGTTTTCAGGGTGTAGCTCTGACCTGAGGGTGGTGCTGGTGGGTCAGGAGAGAGTGGGGAAGAGCTCAGCAGGAAACACCATCCTGGGAAAGAAGGAGTTCCACTGTAAGTTCAGTTCCTCACCTCTGACGCTGAGCTGTGAGAAGAGTGAAGGTGATGTTCAGGGTCGCAGAGTCTCTGTGGTCGACACCCCCGGACTCTTCAGCTCTCAGCTGTCTGAGGAGCAGGTGAAGACACAGCTGGAAGAAGCACTAAAGCTGAGCTCTCCAGGTCCTCACGTCTTCCTCCTCACCATCCAGCTCGGAAGATTCACTGAACAGGAACAGAAAGGTCTG
>NW_019525528.1:23114-23921 GCF_002814215.2 Seriola lalandi dorsalis | reverse complement strand
CATAGTATAGTAAGGCAAGAAAAGTCATAAAAAGTCATAGTATAGTAAGACATGAAAACGAAATAGTATAGTAAGGCATAAAACGTCGTAAAAACGTCATTGTATAGTAAGGCATAAAATGTCATAAAAACGTCATAGTACAGTGAGTCATATAAAGTCATAGTATAATAAGGCATAAAAAGCCATAAAAACGACATAGTATAGTAAGGCATAAGAAGTCATAGTATAGTAAGGCAAGAAAAGTCATAAAAAGTCATAGTATAGTAAGACATGAAAACGAAATAGTATAGTATAGTAAGGCATAAAACGTCATAGTATAGTAAGGCATAAAAAGGCATAAAAACATGATAGTATAGTAAGGCATAAAAAGTCATAAAAACGTCATAGTATAGTAAGGCATAAAAAGTCATAGTATAGTAAGGCATAAAAAGACATAAAAACGACATAGTATAGTAAGGCAAGAAAAGTCATAAAAAGTCATAGTATAGTAAGACATGAAAACGAAATAGTATAGTAAGGCATAAAACGTCGTAAAAACGTCATTGTATAGTAAGGCATAAAAAGTCATAAAAACGTCATAGTACAGTGAGTCATATAAAGTCATAGTATAATAAGGCAAAAAAAGTCATAAAAACGTCATAGTATAGTAAGGCATGAAAAGTCAAAGTATAGTAAGGCATAAAAAGTCATAAAAACGTCATAGTATAGTAAGGCATAAAAAGTCATAAAAAGTCATAGTATAGTAAGGCATAAAAAGTCATAGTATAGTAAGGATAGTAAGGCATAAAAAGTCATAGTATAGTAAGG
>NW_019525528.1:19192-21838 GCF_002814215.2 Seriola lalandi dorsalis | reverse complement strand
ACTGTAATTCTGTTCTATAGTTTTATACACTGGGACACCTTCTAGTACCGGCTTGACCCTTTTCCTTCACAACTGTCTTAATCCTTCGTGACACAGATTCAACAGGTTCTGGACTCATTCCTCAGAGGTTCTGGTCCATATTGACGTGACAGCATCAGGCAGCTGCTGCAGATTTGTCGGCTGCTCGTCCACCACATCTCAAAGCTGCTCTATCGGAGTGAGATCTGGTGACTGTTGAGGCCACGTGAGAGACCAGTCTGAGATGATGTGAGCTTTGTGACGTGCTCGTCATCCTGCTGGAAGACGCCATGAGGAGACGGTACGCTGTGGTCATAAAGGGACGGACATGGTCAATAACAACACTCAGGCAGGCTGTGGCGTTCAAACGATGCTCAGTTGGTGCTGAGGGGCCAAAGTGTCCCCAGAAAATATCCCCCACCCCATTACACCAGCAGCAGCCTGAAGCGTTGACGGGATGGATCCTCCTTTCACGTAGTTTAAGTTCTGACCTCACCATCCGAGTGTCGTCGCAGGATCCAGACTCATCAACCAGGAAACCTTTTTCTTCTCTTGTCCAATGTTGGTGAGTCTGTGTGACAGTACCGTCAGCTTCCTGTTGTCAGCTGACAGGAGGGGCTCCTGCTGAGGTCTCCTGCTGCCGCCCGTCTGCCTCAAGCGTCCAGGTGTTGTGTTCAGAGATACCTCGGTTGTAACAAGTGGTTATTAAAGTGACCGTTCTCTGCTGAAATAATCAGGATAATATTCTAACAACCATCTCATGGCGATCCACTTCTAAAGGTTTAATATTTTTCCTGCTACGTCATTTCCCAGCAGCACGTTACTGTGGCTGCTGACTTCATCAGCTCTGTCGCTCAGTTTGAGCCTTAAAGGTAACACCTGGGGGCGGAGCCTGTGTGTTTATTCACCCGGGGAGGGCCAATGGTTTAACAGGAGGGACTCACATGCACACGCCACCAGACCAGCTACCAAATCACGGACCAGAGAAACTCTGATGACATCACACACAGAGTGGGTGTGGCTTCTTGTCTGCTCAGGACGCCATTAGTCAACTATATCTTTACACTGAGAATATTATTGTTTATAGTCTCGTTTACATTCAAAGTCAGGTGTGAACATGTGGAGCTGAGAATAAACTCAGGTAACAACAGGACTTCTGCTCTGGCTCCGCCCTCTGAACAGGTTATATATTTCTTGCCTCATGGTGGTAAAGAGCTCTTAACTTTACAGAGGTTGTTACCCTCCAGCGCTGTAGTGGGCGCTGTGAGGAGGCTCCTCCTCCTCGTCTGTCTGACTAAACTAAATCCTCTCGTCTCATCTCATTTACTGGCTCTTGTGTATCACAGGATCGTTTCAGGGTCAGAGTTGACTCCGCCTCCTGCTGAGAGATGATCCTCATTTCCTTCTTTTTTTCTTTCCTTGTTGACCCCTTTAAAATGCTAACGGACCTCATTACAGCCGAGACGTCTCATTAGCATTTACTGACTTCTGCCTAATTAAATTTTAAGTGCGCTGAGGTTGTTTAACAGCGAAACATTCACAGACCTGAGAAATGAGTTTTAGAGGACAGAGGAAGAAGGAGAGTTCATGTTCAAGTTTTATGACTTTCTACATTTTACACATAAAAAATAATGAAGGAAAAATAAGACAAGAAGGTTTTAGAGACTGAGGTGAAAGTTGGTGTCTCCGTAGAGAAAAGGTGAGATACAGGCCAATAAGAATGATCCTACTTTACTTTAAACAAACACACCTGTGTCTTACCGCCACCTGTGGGGCAGAACAGATAATCGGGGTCAGGATTTTTCTTGAGGATTGACTCGTGTGAAGATGCCACACATAAAAAACAAAGTGCTTTAACATCATGAGAGCAGCTGAACTTCAGCCTGAGCAGAAAGATGCTGTCGAGCCAAACGAGGCTAATTTAACAAGTTTAAGATCCTCTGATGAAAATCAACATGTTAACATCCATGTGATGTTTTTATAAAATACAGACACGTTGATGAAATAATCATCAACTCCATGACTGATTGTTTCCACCTTGAACTGCAGTGAACCAATGACAGTCTCATAAACACAGATTCAGGGTTTCATGTGTCACAAACCTCAGGAACCAATCCTGTCAGCTTGTGGGGGCGGGGCTAAATACACCTGAAACCTTGTCAGTAGAGAGAGAGAGGGTTAGCATTAGCATAACTGCTAACACTATGTCAGCCACTGCCAGTTACAAGCTAACAAACATCAAATAAAAAACGATAACTACACTGTTCTGAAACGATGCTAACTATACAGACTGTTCTGAAAAGATGCTAAACGGCTAACAGTTCTGAAACGATGCCAACTAGCTTACTGTTCTGATAAAATGCGAACTAGTTAACCATTATGAAGAGATGCTAACTGGCTAACCGTTCTAAAAAAAATGTTAACTACACTAACTGCTGTGATGCTAACTAGCTAACTGTTCTGACAAGATGCTAACTAGCAAACCATTGTGAAAAGATATTAACTAGCTAACCCTTACGAAAAGAATCTAACTAGCTAATTGTTCTGATGCTAACTCTGAAAAGATGCTAACAGTGATGGAAACACTGAGTTTACAGATGTTTCATTAGTGTTTAGTGTCGCAGCTAA
>NW_019525528.1:16374-19172 GCF_002814215.2 Seriola lalandi dorsalis | reverse complement strand
TGGTGGTAAAGAGCTCTTAACTTTACAGAGGTTGTTACCCTCCAGCGCTGTAGTGGGCGCTGTGAGGAGGCTCCTCCTCCTCGTCTGTCTGACTAAAATAAATCCTCTCGTCCTTTTTATCTCATTTACTGGCTCTCGTGTGTCACAAGATCGTTTCGGGGTCAGAGTTGACTCCGCCTCCTGCTGAGAGTTGATCATCATTTCTTTCTTTTTTCTTAAAGATCCTATGATGAAAATCAACATGTTAACATTCATGTGATGTTTTTATAAAATACAGACACGTTGATGGGGGGGCCTAAATACACCTGAAACCGACACACACACACACACACACGGACACACAAACACAAACACAGACACACACACACACAAACACACACGGACACAGACACACACACACAAACACACAGACACACACACACAGACACACACAAACACAGACATAAACACACACACAGACACACACACAAACACACAGACACACAAACACAGACACACACACACACACGGATACACACACACAAACACACAGACTCACAAACACAGACACACACACAAACACACAGACACACACACACAGACACACAAACACAGACACACACGGACACACACAGACATAAACACACACAGATCACTTTCAGGTTTTTCACTTTCATCTCAGTGAAACAAAATCTAGAGTGAAACTCAGTTTACAGGAAACATGAACAGAGCAGTCACAAAGCATGATGGGAGAATTATCCTGTAGAAACATTTCACATGAAAACACGAATGAACCCAAAGAAGAAGAAGAGTGACGTCCTCCCTCTGACTCTGTCCTGAGTCCGTCTCATCTCATTTTCATAATCATTCATTTTTATTTAGTTTAATGTGACTTTATCACTGAGGGACAATAAAGCGTCTCTAAAAGAGGAAACAGGAAAGAGGAAACAGGAAAGAGGAAACAGGAAAGAGGAAACAGGAAAGAGGAAACAGGAAAGAGGAAGTGTTGGACTCTTTTTGCTCCCAGTGATTTATGTCATTAAAACATGAAGATGCAGGTACATGGACACAGAGTCTCAGACCGTCAGGGATCCCGGGAGGTCAGACAGAAAATGGCGAGTGGATTACAGGAGGAGGAGCTGGTCACAGACTGGGACGACAGACGAGAGCACGGCAGCAACATTAAGGCGAGTGCATGGAGGGAACTTCTAATGGCGGCGTGATGACGTGACGGAGGTGTAAATGAGGAAGTTATGGCAGAAATATAGATATAGAAATTTAATATAGAAGGTGGAGGATTTCATCCATTAACTGGAATAATCCACAAACACAGACACGATCACGTCTGGTTTTCAGTCCAAGTCTAAAAAATAAAAGATGAAAGTCTTTAAAATAGATCCAATTAAAATATATCAGATTCCAGGTGAACACTCACAGAAACCAAATCCTGCAAGACGGTGGGTCAGGGTGGGCCATGCTGGGCGTGGCTTAGGGCAGAGACTGTTACATTGTGACATCACAAAGTTACAGAAGTCCTGACACACAAACACACACACATACATACACACACAAAAACACACACACATACACACACATACACAAATACACACACATACATACACAAATACACACATACATACACACACAGATACACACACACACACACACACATACACAGACAGAAACACACACACGCACACACACACACACACACACAGCTGGCAGCATCAGCTGATGGAGGCTCTGCTGTGAGATTAGTTAGCGCCGAGCCTGAGGTTCACTGTCACTGATTTCCCGCCATTATTAACTCATTAACTCGTGTTTTCTACGACTCCGGTTCAGTTTAAAAGAACATGAAGGAGCTTGTTATAATGATAATTAATTATATAATGATATATTACTACAGACTTCAGCCCAGGTCTTCCTGAGCCACTGACTCTGAGCGCCAGTCTCTCTGTGGGACGGAGCTAAATGCTGCTTATGATGTAAACCATGTTCACCACTTAGCTTAGCATGTTAGCATGCTGAAGGATACCAGCTGAACCTTAGATTTGAACGTTGATGTTAAAATGTGGTGAACAGTCTCTGTGTCGTGTTCCTGTCAGTTCCTACTTCCTGTTTGCTGTTGACTGCTGTGATGCTCGGCCTCCCCACAGACCCAACGACTCAAAGAGAAACTTTTAACCTGCTGTAATTCCCCGCTGAGCGCGAGCAGAGGGAGGAGAGGACGATAGAAAGTTTAATGTTTCTCAGAGAAAAAGTCTGAGATGAAACGGAAATCACTGCTGAGCTGAAGCTGCTCCAAACACTCTGTCTCTAAGCTACGAAAGGTTAGCAGCTGAGAGTTACAAACACCTGTACAGGTGCGTCTCGTAAACATGTTTGTAGCTGCTGGTGTTTTCCAGTCAGAAGTGTTTGAATCTCTGAGCGAACAGAGGGATGATGATTCAGAGTCTCCACTAGGCTGGTGTCACAAGGTGACAGGGGAGGATTTACTGGGTGCACCAAGATGGCTGCCTCCAGCTGCAACCAATCAGCCTGTTATTGACTCGCCCATCAAAGCAGATGTGCTGCAGGTGTGTTGAGGCAGAGAGTATGTGGTGATTGGGCCACAAGATGTGTGGGTGTATATATAACTGCAGGTATCAGACCACGGACTCGACAGTCGGATAGGTGGGCCGGAGCCTAGAGCAGCCACTGAGAGTCAGTGGACTGGACTTATATCGTTAACAGAGACTTAGAGAGAGAGACGACCATCTGTGCTGGAACCCTTCTAACCAACGATTCCCCCTTCTTGCCTGGATAGTTGAACACACCTG
>NW_019525528.1:15559-16094 GCF_002814215.2 Seriola lalandi dorsalis | reverse complement strand
CCCCCCCCATGTTCTTCGTCAGCAAATATTCATGAAGCCCAATGATTGTCTCCAGAGCAATGCTAACAGTTAGCCAGATAGTGAAATGTCTCATCTCATCCTCCTTCCAATGATATGAGCTTTAAAACTGTTAATAATGTAGTGGAATACGTCCTAAGTGCCACTGGGCCGGAGGCAATCATTCAATTCCACCTTGATTACAGGGCGATGCTGCACAAAGTTACGGTATATCTACAGTAAGTGCGTGCCCACCTCCTCGGCTGTGCATCATCCTACCTCATACTGGAGCCTGGTTTCCACGTGGTCTGTGGTTTGGTGTGGCTGGCGTGTCCAAAGTCAGCATGTTGTTTCAGCCGCTGTTTGTCTTGGATCGTGTTTCCCCAGCGATTGCAGGAGCTGGCCTGTCTGTTGGGCGAGTCGGAGTGGGATTGTTCCTGTGCGTAACGAGCCCGTGTGCCTCATGGCGTTGCTTTGCTGAGTTACTGAGCGGCATCCTTTGCGGCTCTCACTCCTGTTGACCGGGAAACTGCGCCTC
>NW_019525528.1:13930-15270 GCF_002814215.2 Seriola lalandi dorsalis | reverse complement strand
AACTGTTTGCCTTCTTCTCTCTTTGGACAGGAGCTGTTGGGCCTGAGCGGGTGGCTGGCTGTTCCCTCGGTGGTGGCCCCTTCACTTTCCTCTACAGTGTGCACTGAGGTGTCAGCTGGTCATCCTGCTGCTAAGCCCACAGCCCTGCTCCTTGTGCCTGTGTTCGAGTGGCAAACTTACTCAAACTTTAAAGGGACATTGTGCAATGAAGTTGCACTATTAATTATTTTTACTAGTGTTATATCAAGACTGCTATATTTTTATTGCAACATGTTATTTTTACGACTAATTTTTGTAATGAAAATTTGTCTATTTTTGGAAGCACATCTCTGCTCGAGTGTTTTCGGACCTGTGTGACCTTTTCCTTTGTGATATCCGTGTGATTTTACCTGCCACAGATTTCCTGGGGTGAAATTCCACTAGGTGGTGTTGTTGGATTTGCTGCACACATTCATAATAAGGGTAACAGCAGGTTAGCTAACGTTAGCATGTCTACTGTAGCCGTCACTAATGAAAACAGTCATGCAGCACAACACCAGAGAGGTGTGGAAAGGGATGAGGACCATCACTGGCTATAAAGAGAAGAACAGCCATGCGACACCAGGTGATGTGGACGAGGTCAATGATGTCAACCTGTTCTACAACAGGTGTGTCACAGCCTCACCTGTTCTCTCTCCCACTGCTTCAGCTGCAGCTGAAGCAGTGTGGGCGGAGCTCAAGAGGCTACGTCCTGGAAAGGCAACAGGTCCGGATGGTGTGTGTCCCAGGCTGTTAAAGGACTGTGCAGCCCAGCTGGCTGAGCCTCTCCAGAGGATCTTCAACTTGAGCCTTCAAACAGGGAGGGTCCCGGTCCTGTTGAAAACATCATGTCTTGTTCCGGTCCCTAAAGTACCAGCTGAGATAAATGACTACAGACCGGTGGCCCTCACATCACATCATGAAGACCCTGGAGCGGCGGCTTCTCCACCTTCTGAGGCCACATGTTGAACAGCACTAGACCCCCTACAGTTCACCTACAAAGAACATATTGGAGTGGATGATGGCGTCCTTCACATGCTCCACCGGCCCATTCTTACTTGGATGAGCCGGGTAGTCGCTTGAGGATTATGTTCTTTGATTTCTCAAGTGCATTTAACAACATCCAACCCCCCACTCTTAAAGACAAGCTGGAAGCAGCGGCGATTGCTCTAAGACTGCAAGGGAAGCTCAGCTTCCCCTAAAATGTCAACAAAATAAGTGGTCAAATATGTTCTGTTGTGTGTACATCTCATTGACTAAATATGCGCTAGAACACGTTCATCTTTTGTTCAGAATCAGCTGCTTATCACAGGTAACCGACA
>NW_019525528.1:3595-13266 GCF_002814215.2 Seriola lalandi dorsalis | reverse complement strand
CTGCAAGGGAAGCTCAGCTTCCCCTAAAATGTCAACAAAATAAGTGGTCAAATATGTTCTGTTGTGTGTACATCTCATTGACTAAATATGCGCTAGAACACGTTCATCTTTTGTTCAGAATCAGCTGCTTATCACAGGTAACCGACACGACTTCTTCTCATTCATCCCCGCAGCGCCACAGAGCTTTACACAGTGTAGACGCCGAGCGTCTCCTGACTTCAACGGGGAAGCAGAGAGTGGGTTGTTCCACTGCTGCGAAACTAGACGGTCATTGGATAAATGCTGGGCTCTGTCCCGCCCACTGGACGCTCGGCTTCTGCATGATGATTGGATGATCTGTCTGAGGCTGAGTCCCTTTTTGATTGACAGCGAAATGAGCGAATCAGTGATCTTGAAGTATTAGCATCCACCGGAGCAGTTCTCAAGTTTTTCATTCCGTTGTTCGGAGTTGATCTGGAGACGTTACTGATCCTCAGCGACTTTGTTTAAAACGACTAGCGTTGTGTTTGGCGACTCTCTTCTGTCACTCTGCAAATTTACATATAAATAAACGGACACATGTTATGATGTAGGCCGAAAATTAGCTTCCCCTCCTTAAGACCAGCAGCCGCCACTGGTTGGAAGGGATGGGGGTGGAGCCCTACTTCACGTCCTGGATTGTGGATTACCTGACAAGACAACCACAGTACGTACGTCAGGCTGGGTAACTGAGCGGCACTGGGGCTCCACAGGGGTCTGTTCTGGTTCCCCCTTTATACGGCCGACTTTAAATACAACTCTGAGTCCTGCCACATCCAGAAATACTTGTATCCGAAACGGGCAGGAGGAGGAGTACACTTTAGTACACGACTGTTTGTGGCTTGTTTGATCCTATTCCTGCTTAACCTGTACAGAAAACCACCACACCTAGATTAGTCTGATACTGAACAAAGATCATAATCTGAAGTATGTGAACACACAGGTTTACTGCTCATTGCAGCTGGCAAAGTAAATAAATACTTTTCAGTCCATTTGCTTTGGAGGTTTTCATAGTCAACTTTGAGAGAGCAGCTTGTTGTTAGCATCAGCTAACACAAGTGTCTCTGTGGGCCGCCAGCCCAGAGTGCAGGTGAGGAGTGGGTTGCAGCAGCCAACACAGGTGAGTAATGTAAATATGAAACCACTCAGGTCTGATTGACACAACACTGAAACTCAATGGCTCTGAGTTAGATGTCTCGAAGTTCATGAGAGGCATGACCCTTAGTTTTATTTTTTCATATCAAGCGAGACTGATTAGCGGACCATCGTAAATCAATACCTCAACCTGGAGCAGAAGGGTCGGGTTCACAGAATCTACTAAATGATTTACAACAGAAATGTTCCATCTGTGAGAAACATGAGGTGATTATTGATCTGTCATCGTCTGATGTGTCCTCAGTCTGATTCAGGTCATTTAAACAGAGATCACCACAGTAACGTGCCACATGTTTCAGTGCACATGATCTGACATCCACTTGTTGTGAGTGAAGGATTTATATTTACAGTGGAGGAAAAGCTGTTTGCTGTAAAGCACAGAGGACGTGACTCCAGGGGGAGGAGGGCTGCACAGACACGTCATGTATTTATTTCCCTGGTTTCAACTTGGACTTAAAAGACTCCCTTCTTCTTCTTGGGTTTTAATCAAATTGTGGACTCTCCAGTTTAAAATCCTTTAATCCTGCACAGGAATATTTTAACTATTTCATCTACATTTTCAACATTTTCAATTTTGAGTCACATTTGTTCCACTTCAGAGCGAATCTGGTGAAAACTGATGAGACAGTATTTAAAATGAGCTGCATGTCTGAAAACTCATGTAACACACGTACACAACCGTGTTTATGACTCATTTCATTATGTTCATGTTCGTCCTATAAAGAAAACAAACACACCTAGATGACTCCGATTCTGAATCTGAAGTATGTGGAGATGGGAGGGGTTGAATCAGACTATAATAGAGATGAAATGAAACTGAATTCATTCACCAGCAGAACTTCAGCAGCAACAAGACTCGACACATCCTCCGCCTGTAAAAGACAGATATGGCATATCATCAGCTTGGTAAGTTTATTTATGAATCTTATTATTGTTGATTTAGGAAAACTTAACTTTTTATTATAAAGTTCAGCTTGACATTAATAATAAAACTCAGGACGTTTTGATGTATTGTCTTAATATTTGACTCATTTTTTGTCTTCATCAGTTTTATTGTGATTTCTAAACGGCATCTACATAATGTGTCTGACTTTTATTGCGAAATAAACGTTTCTGACTTAATAGTCATAGATACAGCTTGACCCATGACCTGTCTGTTAGCTGAACTCATGACGGCCTTCATGACCTCTCCTCCTGGGGAATTTCCTTTGGTGCTTTCAGCTTCTCCTGGTTTGGATTCAGGTTCAGTGGTTCAGGAGGTTTTTTACTAGGGATCCACCAATATGGGGTTTACAGGGCCAATACTGATTATTGGTAATCAAAAAGATCCATGACTGATATTTGGAAACAATATGCCGACACAAAACTGCTGCTGTATGAGGACAAACACTGTGGCTCCAGGTGTTTCTATTATTCTGTCCACATCATTTATATCTATGAATGTAGGTAAATAAGAGAAACAGCTGTATAATGTCACAGCTCCACACACACATCCTCCACAATGATCATCAACATCTGTCTGAAACTATTTTAAGACAAACTGAAGATTAAAACCTGCATGAAGGAGGATTTACTGCAGGACTGTATGAGATTGCATCAGTTAAAGTTCCTAATAAACTGATCACTGAGTGAATATGAGTGATTATCAGGTGCATCAGAAGATTCACAAGCTCCTTAGCCTCTTTTAAATCCCTTTGAAAGACACATTTTTATAGATGTGCTTCTTCAGGGCTTGGGGTCTGAATCTGTTAGTGTTTTAAATATTTTATTATATTAAGTCATCATATTAAGTCATACATAATGCTGTAGTATTTCTATATTTATTTTCATTTATTTAAAATAAAGATGGTAAACTTGGCTTACTGTAGAATAAAAATAGAAATACAATAAAAAGAAAATAATCATCACATTCTCTGTGAACAGACAGCAGGTTTCACATGTTCATTTATGCAGGTGGAACAGGTGTATTAATGAAGTTTTAGCTTTTTATTTTGGTTTTATTGCCTTTACTCACAGTAACTACGAGCGCAGTTCACATCAACTCAGGTAATCTTCAGGTTATTTGTTTCACGTTACCGCTCTGCCGTGACGCCCTGAGTGCGCACGCTCTTGTGTATGTGTATGTGTGCGTGTGTGTGTCAGCGCTGACACACGCGCGCACACACACACAGACCGGATGTAGAGTTGGGGTCCTTGTAAAAACTGATCCGCAGAGATCGGACCTGATCAAAACAGTAAAAACACAATAACGTAGTTTCACGTTAGAAATCCACGTTTCTCCGACAGACACAGGACGTCAGGAGGGAAAGAGTCGCCGGATGGAAATGCTTTAATGTCCGGCCGTTCGGCGCGAGGGGAAAACCCTGCTTTATAATCAACAGGTGAACTTGTTCATCAGAGTGTGGAGTTGTTGTAACTTCACTGTAGAGGATTGAGATGTTTATTACAGCCTCAGGGATGTCTGCTGCTTCACCTCCGACACTCAGCTCCGGCTCCAGTCTGTGTTCACGGCGGCCTTTAGCGTGATAGGCTGTTTCTCGTGACGTTAACCAATCAGATGGTGCTGTGGGCGGGACCCTGCTCCAGACCACAGTGATGACTACAGAGCAGAGACAGGTGACTGCAGACTCAGGACAGGTGGAGCTGAGCGTCGAACATTTCCTCAGCTTGTTTCTCTGAAAACTTCAGATCATATTAAAATCATCTGCTTCAAACAGAGTTAAATCAGAGTTTCAGGGTCACAACACTGGTTCATTTGAATTATGTTTTTATATTTTTCATTTGCTGGTTTGATTCTCACTGATGGGGCTGCAGCTGAAAGACAAAAGAATCTGAGCAACATATTGATTTAATGGAATTCACACATGTAATTAGTCAGATCTACTCGTGCCCTAATGATGAGCAGTGATACTGTAGATCTATTGACTTACAGTGTCAGACCCAGAGGAGCCGCTTCAAACTTGGTCAGAAAATACTTCAGACCTTGATAATGATTCATTGTGAAAATCGTGAGTTTTCATTTAAGGGCGTGGCTCTGGTGAATTTTGCAACAGGAAGTTATTAAAACTCTATTACACCTTGTTCTGTCCCAGACTTGATCAGATGATTCTGAACACCTTCATCTTCATGATGTTTCTTTGTGGAACGTCAAACGGCGTGGCTCTGGTGAAACAGGAAGTTGCTGTAATTATGATATACTTTGTGCAATCAGCTTCAAACCTCACGTGTTTGATGACAGTCACACACTGAAGACATCTGTTGCTATGATGTCATGTTCACAGCGCCACCTGCTGAAAACATCATCATTTCATTTACACAACATTTTCATTGTGTGGTCTACACCTGACGTACAGACACATAATGTGTCTTTAATATTAATTCTTACATATTTCTGCTGGTACGTCCCAGCAGCACGTTACTGTGACTGTTCATCTGCTCTGTCGCTCAGTTTGGGCCTTGAAGGTAACACCTGGTTGTTTCAGGGTTTTATGAGAGTGATGCCGACAGAGACACAGTGGGATAATTGTGAATTAAAGTTTGTCCTTTACAACATCAGTAATGTCTTTTAAAATTCTCCAACAGAGACAAAGGGACAGGAGCTCAGGATTGCACTTGTTGGGAAAACTGGAGTCGGGAAGAGCGCAGCAGGAAACACCATCTTAGGGAGGAAGGCTTTTGAATCTAAGGTGTCTTCGTCCACAGTGACATCAGAGTGTCAGAAGGAAACAGGAGATGTTGCTGGTCAAACACTGGCTGTTGTTGATACTCCAGGTCTGTTTGACACCATAAAATCTATTGAGGAGGTGAAGAAAGAGATCGCTAAAGCCATCTCATTTGCTGCTCCTGGTCCTCATGTGTTCCTGATCGTGATCCAGCTGAACAGATTCACAAAAGAAGAACAAGAAACAGTGAAAATCCTTCAGGAGATGTTTGGAGAGGAGTCAAGAAACTACACTATGGCCTTGTTCACCCATGGAGACGACCTGAAGGAGGAGGAGGGATTCTCCATGGACACATTCATTGATGAGAATCAGCTTCTGCATGACTTCATTAGTCAGTGTGATGGAGGTTACCATGTGTTCAACAACAGAGACAAGAATCTCCTTCAAGTCACTGAGCTGGTGACAAAGATCAACATTATGGTTCAGAAAAATGGAGGAAGCTGCTACACCAATGAAATGTTCAAAGAAGCAGAGAGAGCCATAAGAGAAGAAGAGGGACGTCTGAAGAGAGAAAATCAAGATATTGCTCTTGCAGAAGCAAGAAGAAAGGCAGAGGAAGACAATTCATTTATTAAGGCGGTTCTAATGGGCGCTGGTGCTGGAGCTGCTGCTGGAGCTGGTGGTGGAGCTGCAGTGGGAGGTCCAGTGGGAGCTGCAGTGGGAGGTGTAGTGGGAGCTGTAGGAGGAGCTGCAGCTGTGGCAGTGAAGAGGGCCTGCATCATACAGTGATATTCAATATTAATGATCTATTAGCTGCATCTCATAACAAGGAATCGTCATGGTAACAGTTTAATCTTTTATTTGATCACATTCATTTTTTTCTGCTTTTTATAGATCATGAGCATCTTCATTAATCATTATTGATTATTCATCATGTCATTAATGGGACACTTTCTAACTCTTTGATGTAAAACGATCTACATGTCATACTGTGTAATAGAAGCTGTAACAGACTCCAGACACACTGCACTTGTTTTATTGAATTATGCATCATTAATGAAAAAGAGGAAACAAACGTTTTAATAAAATTAGGTTAGACCAGGTGATGTGAAGAATGAAGTGAGGTGTTGGTTCATATATCCCCATGTGATTCATCTGTCTTCTAACACTTTAATAAACAAAAATGTTTCAGATGAAAATCTGACTCTGGGTCATTATTGATCAACAGTTATTTAAGTAACAGGCTGGAACATTATGGATGAATGACTGTTGATGTGTTGAATGTACAGTGCTCTGACTCCTGGTGGTCAGGTGGTATCTCACACTGTCACATGTCTAATCACCTGTGTCGTTTTCAGGGTGTAGCTCTGACCTGAGGGTGGTGCTGGTGGGTCAGGAGAGAGTGGGGAAGAGCTCAGCAGGAAACACCATCCTGGGAAAGAAGGAGATCGACCGTAAGTTCAGTTCCTCACCTCTGACGCTGAGCTGTGAGAAGAGAGAAGGTGATGTTCAGGGTCGCAGAGTCTCTGTGGTCGACACCCCCGGACTCTTCAGCTCTCAGCTGTCTGAGGAGCAGGTGAAGACACAGCTGGAAGAAGCACTAAAGCTGAGCTCTCCAGGTCCTCACGTCTTCCTCCTCACCATCCAGCTCGGAAGATTCACTGAACTGGAACAGAAAGGTCTGGAAACTCTGGAGAAGATGCTGAGTCCTGATGTCTCTGAACACACCATGGTGCTGTTCACCTACGGAGACCGACTGGAAGACACTGACATGGATCAGATCATCAGAGAAGACAAGAACCTGCAAGAGCTGCTGAAGAACTGCAGCGGCCAGTACCAGGTGTTCAACAACAAAAAGATTGAGGACAGGGATCAGGTCGAAGAGCTGTTTGACAAAATAGATTCAGTCTCTGAGGGAGGACGATTGATTTATGAGAAAAGATCTCAGTCAGGGAATCCAATGTTCAGAGTTTGGAGGATGATTTACGAATGGTGCAGTCGGTTATTTAACACTATCAGTAACTTCTACAGATGGTTGAGAGCCACATAGAATGAGAAGTAAATATTTTTTCTCTCATCGTGTCAGCCTGAACAGACCACCCACCATTTTGAGTTCCCCTCTCCTACAAGTGAGATCAGTTCATTATGTAACTTTAACATGCTTGTAGTCAGAGACGTGCACAGACATGTTGAGGGGCTGTTCCTGAATGACGTATATGTTCATTTAACCAACCACTAATCAAGTTTAAATGTATCAACTGTTTTAAATGTTCAAGATGAATAAAAATGTAAAACCCGCTCACTGTTAGTCTACGTTCTTCTAAAGTTCAGATGATGAAGCTGTTTCTGAAACAGATGTGTATAAGAGACAGGTTTAATATTCCTCCTGCTACGTCATTTCCCAGCAGCACGTTCCTGTGGCTGCTGACTTCATCAGCTCTGTCGCTCAGTTTGAGCCTTAAAGGTAACACCTGGGGGCGGAGCCTGTGTGTTTATACACCCGGGGAGGGCCAATGGTTTAACAGGAGGGACTCACATGCACACGCCACCAGACAAGCTACCAAATCACGGACCAGAGAAACTCTGATGACATCACACACTGAGTGGGTGTGGCTTCTTGTCTGCTCAGGACGCCATTAGTCAACTATATCTTTACACTGAGAATATTATTGTTTATAGTCTCGTTTACACTTAAAGTCAGGTGTGAACATGTGGAGCTGAGAATAAACTCAGGTAACAACAGGACTTCTGCTCTGGCTCCGCCCTCTGAACAGGTTATATATTTCTTTCCTCATGGTGGTAAAGAGCTCTTAACTTTACAGAGGTTGTTACCCTCCAGCGCTGTAGTGGGCGCTGTGAGGAGGCTCTTCCTCCGTCTGTCTAACTAAAATAAATCCTCTCGTCCTTTTTATCTCATTTACTGGCTCTCGTGTGTCACAAGATCGTTTCGGGGTCAGAGTTGACTCCGCCTCCTGCTGAGAGATGATCATCATTTCCTTCTTTTTTCTTAAAGATCCTATGATGAAAATCAACATGTTAACATTCATGTGATGTTTTTATAAAATACAGACACGTTGATGGGGGGGGCTAAATACACCTGAAACCTTGTCAGTAGAGAGAAAGAGAGTTAGCATTAGCACAACTGCTAACACTGTGTCACCCACTGCCAGTTACAAGCTAACAAACAACAAATAAAAAACGCTAACTACACAGACTGTTCTGAAAAGATGCTAACTAGCTTACTGTTCTGATCAAATGCTAACTAGTTAACCCTTATGAAGAGATGCTTACTGGCTAACCCCTCTGAAAAAATGCTAACTACACTAAATGCTGTGATGCTAACTAGCGAACCATTGTGAAAAGATATTAACTAGCTAACCCTTACAAAAAGAATCTAACTATCTAATTGTTCTGATGCTAACTACAATATCTGTTCTGAAAAGATGCTAAAAGTGATGGAAACACTGAGTTTACAGATGTTTAATTCGTGTTTAGTGTCACATCTAAATAAGGAAATGAGTTATAAAGAGGGAGAGGTCAGAGACGACATGGTGTTTTTCATCCGCAGGTAAAACTGAAGAAAACTGAGGCATCAAATTATATTTACATCTTCACACAGAGTGAAATTACTGTAAACAGCTGCTTTGATTTATATCTGCATGACTGACACCTGAGTCAGCTGTGATGCGTTCAGAGGCAGTGAAGTCCCGTTTATCAAAATAACATCGTGTTTCAATCGGTCGTCTCTCATCTCAAACACCTGAACACGTTAAAGTGACAGCTGTGGACTGAGATCACATCCAGATGTTCTGACTCCAGCTGCAACAGATCCAGCTGCTTGGTGTCCCTGATGATGTTCATGTGAACGTCAGGGCGACACACACTCACAGGCACACACACACACACACGGACACAGACACACCCACACAAACACACAGACACACAAACACAAACACAGACACACACAAACACACACACAAACACACAGACTCACAAACACTGACTCACAAACACAGACACACACACAAACACACAGACACACACGGACACAGACACACACACACAAACACACAGACACACACACACAAACACAGACATAAACACACACACACAGACACACAAACACAGACACACACACAAACACACAGACACACACACACAAACACACACACACACAGACACACAAACACAGACACACACACAAACACACAGACACACACACACACACAGACATAAACACACACACACACACACAGACACACAAACACAGACATAAACACACACACACACACACACAGACACACACACACAAACACAGACATAAACACACACACACACACAGCTGACCAATGTGTGTTAATTAATCTCACCATAACTCACCATGGGACGAGTACAAACTCCTCTGATATGAGCTGAAGTGTAATTAGAGACTAAATATTTTTCACAGTGTGTGTGTGTATGTGTGTGTGTGTGCCTGTGTGTAGGTGTGTGTGTGTCTGTGTGTGTGTGTGTGTGTGTGTGTGAGAACACTGTCAGGTTTTTCATTTTCATCTCAGTGAAACAAATGACAAAATCTAGAGTGAAACTCAGCTTACAGGAAACATGAACAGAGCAGTCACAAAGCATGATGGGAGAATTATCCTGTAAAAACATTTCACATGAAAACACGAATGAACCCAAAGAAGAAGAAGAGTGACGTCCTCCCTCTGACTCTGTCCTGAGTCCGTCTCATCTCATTTTCATAATCATTCATTTTTATTTAGTTTAATGTGACTTTATCACTGAGGGACAATAAAGCGTCTCTAAAAGAGGAAACAGGAAAGAGGAAACAGGAAA
>NW_019525528.1:1748-2657 GCF_002814215.2 Seriola lalandi dorsalis | reverse complement strand
AACTTGTGTTTTCTACGACTCCGGTTCAGTTTAAAGGACCATGAAGGAGCTTGTTATAATGATAATTCATTATATAATGATATATTACTACAGACTTCAGCCCAGGTCTTCCTGAGCCACTGACTCTGAGCGCCAGTCTCTCTGTGGGACGGAGCTAAATGCTGCTTATGATGTAAACCATGTTCACCACTTAGCTTAGCCTGTTAGCATGCTGAAAGATACCAGCTGAACCTTAGATTTGAACGTTGATGTTAAAATGTGATGAACACAGTCTGTGTCGTGTTCCTGTCAGTTCCTACTTCCTGTTTGCTGTTGACTGCTGTGATGCTCGGCCTCCCCACAGACCCCATGACTCAAAGAGAAACTTTTAACCTGCTGTAATTCCCCGCTGAGCGCGAGCAGAGGGAGGAGAGGACATTAGAAAGTTTAATTGTTTCTCAGAGAAAACGTCTGAGATGAAACGGAAATCACTGCTGAGCTGAAGCTGCTCCAAACACTCTGTCTCTAAGCTACGAAGGTTAGCAGCTGAGAGTTACAAACACCTGTACAGGTGCGTCTCGTAAACATGTTTGTAGCTGCTGGTGTTTTCCAGTCCGACGTGTTTGAATCTCTGAGCGAACAGAGGGATGATGATTCAGAGTCTCCACCAGGCTAACATTAGCACTTTAAGATAACGATGTTTACATGAAGTTCAAGGCTCTGTAAACCTTCATCACAGCCACTAGATGTCGCACAAGAGCACCAACGTCTCAGACCAAAACAAACGCTTCGAGCCCCCCCCCATGTTCTTCGTCAGCAAATATTCATGAAGCCCAGTGATTGTCTCCAGAGCAATGCTAACAGTTAGCCAGATAGTGAAATGTCTCATCTCATCCTCCTTCCAATGATATGAGCTTTAAAACTGTTAAT
>NW_019525528.1:1272-1728 GCF_002814215.2 Seriola lalandi dorsalis | reverse complement strand
AATATAGAAGGTGGAGGATTTCATCCATTAACTGGAATAATCCACAAACACAGACACGATCACGTCTGGTTTTGAGTCCAAGTCTAAAAAATAAAAGATGAAAAGTCTTTAAAATAGATCCAATTAAAATATATCAGATTCCAGGTGAACACTCACAGAAACCAAATCCTGCAAGTGAAGACGGTGGGTCAGGGTGGGCGTGGCTTAGGGCGAAGACTGTTACATTGTGACATCACAAAGTTACAGAAGTCCTGACACAAAAACACACACACACATACACAAACACACACACACACACATACACAAATACACACATACATACACACACATACAGATACACACACACACACACACACATAGACAGACAGAAACACACACACACGCACACACACACACAGCTGGCAGCATCAGCTGATGGAGGCTCTGCTGTGAGATTAGTTAGCGCCGAGCCTGAGG
>NW_019525528.1:523-1252 GCF_002814215.2 Seriola lalandi dorsalis | reverse complement strand
GTCGGAGTGGGATTGTTCCTGTGCGTAACGAGCCCGTGTGCCTCACGGCGTTGCTTTGCTGAGTTACTGAGCGGCATCCTTCGCGGCTCTCACTCCTGTTGACCGGGAAACTGCGCCTCTACTGTCCGGCGAAGCTGCACGTCACGGCAGGTGGCTCATCTCCAAACCGAGCCTCCGCTCTCTGGCAATTACTGCTGTGTTGTCTCTGACTCGACGTTTACCCAGCAGCATTTGGTCCACACCAAACTGTTCCCTGACTTAAGGACACGTTCAGTAAATTGCCACATACAGTGATTTGACCTTGATTTGATGAAACAGTTTGCTCCATGTGTATGATTATTTGCTAAATGGGGCTAATCACTGTTAGTATCAGTAATTCCTGTAACTGTGTGTGTGTGTGTGTGTGTGTGTGTGTGTGTGTGTGTGTACTTTATGTAGAGTTAACCCCAGTAATCATAGTGTGGTGTTGGGGTGGTTTGGAATCACATCGGCTGTGTGTTGTTCGTGTCGTGCCCCCCCATCCTGCCTGATTTAACGAACTGTTTGCCTTCTTCTCTCTTTGGACAGGAGCTGTTGGGCCTGAGCGGGTGGCTGGCTGTTCCCTCGGTGGTGGCCCCTTCACTTTCCTCTACAGTGTGCACTGAGGTGTCAGCTGGTCATCCTGCTGCTAAGCCCACAGCCCTGCTCCTTGTGCCTGTGTTCGAGTGGCAAACTTACTCAAACTTTAAA
>NW_019525528.1:0-503 GCF_002814215.2 Seriola lalandi dorsalis | reverse complement strand
GCTGACTTCATCAGCTCTGTCGCTCAGTTTGAGCCTTAAAGGTAACACCTGGGGGCGGAGCCTGTGTGTTTATTCACCCGGGGAGGGCCAATGGTTTAACAGGAGGGACTCACATGCACACGCCACCAGACCAGCTACCAAATCACGGACCAGAGAAACTCTGATGACATCACACACAGAGTGGGTGTGGCTTCTTGTCTGCTCAGGACGCCATTAGTCAACTATATCTTTACACTGAGAATATTATTGTTTATAGTCTCGTTTACATTCAAAGTCAGCTGTGAACATGTGGAGCTGAGAATAAACAACAGGACTTCTGCTCTGGCTCCGCCCTCTGAACAGGTTATATATTTCTTGCCTCATGGTGGTAAAGAGCTCTTAACTTTACAGAGGTTGTTACCCTCCAGCGCTGTAGTGGGCGCTGTGAGGAGGCTCCTCCTCCTCGTCTGTCTGACTAAAATAAATCCTCTCGTCCTTTTTATCTCATTTACTGGCTCTCGTGT
>NW_019525527.1:1121902-1122722 GCF_002814215.2 Seriola lalandi dorsalis | reverse complement strand
AGTAACACAGTAACACACACAGTAACACACACAGTAACACACACAGTAACACAGTAACACACACAGTAACACACACAGTAACACACACAGTAACACAGTAACACACACAGTAACACACACAGTAACACAGTAACACACACAGTAACACACACAGTAACACAGTAACACACACAGTAACACACACAGTAACACAGTAACACACACAGTAACACAGTAACACACACAGTAACACACACAGTAACACAGTAACACACACAGTAACACAGTAACACACACAGTAACACACACAGTAACACAGTAACACACACAGTAACACACACATTAACACAGTAACACACACAGTAACACACACAGTAACACAGTAACACACACAGTAACATAGTAACACACACAGTAACACACACAGTGACACACACAGTAACACAGTAACACACACAGTAACACAGTAACACACACAGTAACACACACAGTAACACACACAGTAACACAGTAACACACACAGTAACACACACAGTAACACACACAGTAACACACACAGTAACACAGTAACACACACAGTAACACAGTGTGCATTACAGTCTGACTAAAAGGTTTTATCAAGAAAACATGTAAAATAAACTAAAAACTGTTTAAAAGTGAGTCCAGATTCATTTAAGACGAGATCTGAGTCAGGACCAGGTCCAGTCTCAGGTGCATCAAGTGGATCAGGTCCAGGTCCCTCAGTTAATCTCATGACTTCAGACTCATAAATAAACATGTTGATCAGTTCAGAGCCTCCTGCTGCTTTAAATAAATCTTCATCTATTTAATGCCCCCCCCC
>NW_019525527.1:1118140-1121117 GCF_002814215.2 Seriola lalandi dorsalis | reverse complement strand
GGGCACACCAGTATTTATGTCTGATGTCTGAAACAGGAGACTCACAGAAACATGTGCAGCAGATTTAACTTCACATGAAATAAGCTGAGACACGACAGTGACTGAAAACACACGACAACCTTGAACACAACGTGACTGAAAACATCTGAGGAGATGAAGAGAAGACACGAGTCCAGAACCTCCTCCTCCACTCAGACCACTTTCAGGTCACATCCTGTTTATCCAGAGTCATAGAAAATCACTCAAATATAAATCAAAGCTTGACCTTTGAGCACCAAAATCTCATCAGTTCCTCCTTGAGCCCAAGTGAACATTTGTGCCAAATGTGAAGAAGTTCTTTCAAGGTGTCACTGAGATATCATGTCCATGAGAATGAGACAGACAGACAACCTGAAAACAAAATGGCCACCAGTTCTGACTGTCAAAATGAAACTACAGAAAACAAAGACAGACAGGAGACAGAGGGTTGAAACGAGACCAAACAGGACTGGACATGAGACACCACAACAAACCAGGTAAACCAGTTTCTGGACTGAATCTGTGTGCAGGTTCATCATGGTCAATCAGCTGTTGCGGAGGTCAGAGGTCGAGCTCAGCACCAGGATACACTTTCTTCTCTCCTTTGTCCCTGGGTCTATTTAAAGACTGAGACTCTAGATCTGGTTTCTGATCCAACCTGAGTCCAGGATCTCGTCTCACACACAAAGGTGACCCAGGTGTGAGGACTGATCAGCTGACTGGAACATGTCATGGCACTGATGACTCCTCATACCCTCTTCACACAGTGAGTGTGACATGATGTGATTCAGGTCGACCTCTTCATCCTCCTCATATCCACCAACAGCCCTGAGAACAGCCCATGTCTGTTTCCCAGCATGCCTCAGTCCAGCAGGGTCAGAAACATGACCACCCCCTACCCCCCCTCCAAAAAAAAGAGCCCTGTTCATCACATCTATTCCCGTCCTCTCAGCACTCAGTATAAATAGCCTCCATTTACACAGACGACTAAACAAGGCCAGGAGGCGTTCACTGACCCCAGTAAATATAGGAAAACATGTGCACTGCTAAATACAGGCTCTGTTTGAGGCTGGGAGAGTCCCTGAGAACCAAAATAAAACTTAATTCACACCCTGAAAAGACTTTTCAAAGTTACAGCGTCACAGACAAAATGTCCAGTTTCTTTACGTCTTTTTTCTTTATGTTACGTTTTTATTTTTATCTTCATTTTTTTTTTCTTCTTGTTGTTTATGACGTGTTTTTATTTTATGTTGTGTGGAGAGTCCCAGAGAAATGACAAGGACAACACAGGGTTAACAATCAAATCAAACTTTATTCACACCATCTCAAAAGACATTTCAAAGTTATACCAGAGTCTGAAATCCAGTGCAGTTTGCAGTTCAAGTTTTCAGTTTCACAAAGAGGCAAAAGGAAAAATAAAAACTGTTCTCAGTCCAGACTTTATCTGGACTCGAATGACGAGAGAAAAACATTCATGATAGAAAAGTATAAAAAGTCAAATACAAAATGTTTCATTTTGTACCAGTAAAAAACTTTAAAGATTGCACCGCTCCAAGTCTTCCCTTACTGTTGTCACTCTCTGTTTCCACTCCTGGTCTTCCTCCCAAGTGGTTTTGCTCTGTTGGTGTTTTGGTCTTCATCTGATCAGGATAAGTCCAATAAAGTCCCTTCTTACTGCGTTTACTCTCGATCAGGCTCATGGTCTTCCAGACTGTCGGAGGAAGACCAGGACTCTTGATGAGAGTAAAAACACACTGTTTGCCTTCTTACTGTCTTTACTTTCTGTCAGCCTCCTGGTCTTCCTCTGACATGAAAGTCTGATAAAAGGCTCTCCTTACTGTTTTTACTCCTGGTCTTCCTCGTCGTGGTGGTGTCTGAAGTCCATGTGGGCGAGCAGGGCTTCCACTTCCTCCGTGTCCAGGCCCAGGTGCTCCATGCTCTCGTAGCCCGGCTCGGGCCGCTGCAGCTGGGCCGCTCCGGCTGCCTGCTGGGCTTCCTGCTGCAGCTGTTTGGCGGTGAGGAGAAACTGTGCGGCGCCGCTGCCCTGCATGCTCTGCTGCAGCTTCTCCTGCAGCTGGCTGCTGAGCTGCAGCTGCTGCTTGTACTGCTCGCCGAGTGCTCTGAGGGCGGCCATCTTGTCCCGCTCCTCCTGGCTGATGCGCTCCAGCAGCTGTCCCTTCCTCTCCTCCAGGATAGCGTAGAGCAGGTCGAAGCTCTCGCCCAGCCGCCTCCTCTGCAGCTCCCCGTTGTCCTGGATCAGCTTGCAGGTATCGTCCATCTGGGACATGACGGCCTGGACGCAGCTGTTTGCAGAGGCCAGCAGCTCCACGGCGGCCCTCAGCTCGCTCTTCTGGCTTTGGTAGACAGTGTGCAACGGCGATACCTCGCAGTCCTTGTGCTGGCCGAACACCTTGCACATGGAACAGGTGGGCGTCTGGCAGGTGACGCAGTAGATGTTGATGCGTTCGTCCTCGTGCTCCTTACACTTGGGCTCCTTGGTGTCTTTGTCTTTCAGGGGGGGGTCTTCGCCGCCGCCCTCCCTGCTCTCCTGCTGCTGCTTGTACATGTCGATGATGTTCTCAACCAGCAGGTTCCTCTGCAGCCCGTACACGCCGTGACGGTCCAGGACTACCTCGAAGCGGCAGGTTGGGCATCGGAAGGTCCCCCCTGAGAAGTGGTAGGGGTTCCTGGACTCGTAGAGGTCGTTGGCGCAGCTGCGGCACAGGTTGTGCTGGCAGGGTAGGATGACCACGGGCTTGGTGAACATGTCCAGGCAGATGGGACAACTCAGCTGCTTCTCCAGACTCTCCATGGCGCTGACTGGACGAACAACCTGACCTGTCTGAATGTCCATCGTCTCTGTCTTCAACTGGCTGTCTTCTCTGTCCTGTATGTCAATCTGCCGGCGCCTGAAGCCCCCCAGCCTTTATACCCCGGGGAAGGAGCACCCCCACCCCCC
>NW_019525527.1:1107611-1118010 GCF_002814215.2 Seriola lalandi dorsalis | reverse complement strand
CCACCCACCCAACCCAACACCGCCTGGCCTTTTCCGTGAGAACAACCCCCCCCCTCCCCGTCAGACTGCAGACTTCCAACAACAACATGTTGCATGAAGTTTGTTTACACATAGAAGATGTGTCTCCTCATTCATTCACCTGAAAGTCAGAATGAAACATTAACACTTCCTGTCTTTTTATTATCATGTTATCATTTTCATAGTTTTATCATTGTATCCATAAAGCCTTTATACAGTCTACAGAATAGATAAACAAAAACAAAAGTAAAAAAAACAAACAAACAGAACACACAAACAAAAAACAAAACATACAAACAACACAGAGCATTAAAAACCAAAACAAGGGAACATTAAAAAGTATGAATGAGAATTTACCAAACTTCCCGTCACATCCATCGTTTCATGACTGATCTGTGTCCTGCTCATTTATCTGATGTTCACACTGAACACAGAGCATCCTGTCTGTTGAAGTCAATGATTCAAACACAGTGTTACAGCTGATCTGAGACTCACCTCAACCTTTGACCCCAAATGTTGCCCATGTGTCTGTTTTAATGTGTGTGTGTTACACAACAGCAGCAGTGTGTGCAGTAAACAGTCAGTCATGTGCTGCCTGAACAGCAGCTTGTGTAACATCTTCATGGAAAACTGAGAGAGTTTCCACTGTTCAGCAACATGTTCAGCAACATGTTCAGCAACATGTTCAGCAACATGTTCAGCAACATCAGAGCAACATGTTCAGCAACATGTTCAGCAACATCAGAGCAACATGTTCAGCAACATCAGAGCAACATGTTCAGCAACATCAGAGCAACATGTTCAGCAACATGTTCAACAACATCAGAGCAACATGTTCAACAACATGTTCAGCAACATCAGAGCAACATGTTCAGCAACATGTTCAGCAACATCAGAGCAACATGTTCAGCAACATGTTCAGCAACATCAAAGCAACATGTTCAGCAACATGTTCAGCAACATCAAAGCAACATGTTCAGCAACATCAGAGCAACATGTTCAGCAACATCAAAGCAACATCAAAGCAACATGTTCAGCAACATCAGAGCAACATGTTCAGCAACAAGTTCAGCAACATCAAAGCAACATCAAAGCAACATGTTCAACAACATCAGAGCAACATGTTCAACAACATCAGAGCAACATGTTCAGCAACATGTTCAGCAACATGTTCAGCAACATGTTCAACAACATCAGAGCAACAAGTTGAACAACTGGAGAACAAAGTGGATTTCCAGAGGAGAACAACAGACTGACAGAGACTAAACACAGCAGGAGGCTCAGGTGATTGAACACAGGTGAAATGTGAGGGCAGGACAGACAATCAACAAGGAGGGAAACACAAGACAAAGACAGGAAGTAAAAACACAGTGAACACAGTGGAACTCTACTACAAATTTGAGTCGAATCAAAAGTACAAACATAAAGAGTCCATCAGGGTAAACATGATGTTGGGGGCCTCCTGGAGCTCCACAGGAGGGTCATGTGACCTGTTGGATTCAGACTAAAGAACGACCTCATCAAAGCCAGACTCTCCGTGTTCAGTCACATGACCACAGGCTGACTCAGAGACACTGTTCCACTCTTCATCCACCAAGTGTCACACTTCACCTGAGGCAACATCAGCACTGAAACATGAGGTACCACTGAACCTGGACCTGGTCCTCCTCCAGACCCTAAACCAGGACCTGGACCAGGAGTCTGGACCGGGGGTTCTGGGAGTTTTTAACTGGGGGGGTCTAAGGGAGGGGGAACAATGTGTTGTTAATGTTCACACAGCACAGAGGACAAATTATATCAACAAGTATTCTAATAATAATAATAATAATAATAACAATAATAGACTTAAACAGCTGCCTGTTGATGTAAAACTTTTATATTTAATGACAGACAGAAACATCATAGAAACTCAGAATGACTGATGTTTATGTTTATATGAACATTAATATTTATTAATGTTTATATTCATATTTATTTTATATTTATGTAAATGTTTATATAATATGAATGTTTAACTGTGTTACAGAGTGTCTGTCTTCCTCTCAGGGTCTGGTGGGAGGGACACCACGCAGCCGCGCGCAGTGCTCGTGCACAGCAACGACGTCACTAAGAAAGCTATGAATACATTTACTGAGATTAAAACTCACAGAGCGACTTCTTCTTCACTGCAATACTGCGACTGTCCACCGCTCCGAGTGGCGGCGTTGTGTCCTCGTCCCTCAGTCCGTCCATGACATCCACCTGGAACCTGTCGGCTGCTACGTCTTCACTCGGGTTTACTCGGGTTTACTCGGTGTTCCTCGGTGTTTCGTACCGGGAGGCAGCTCCTGTTTGATGAGGTAAGACTGCTGATGATCATGGTTATTGATCAGTTATCAATCAGTGTTTGTTGACTAACGTTGTGCTGCTCAGTCACTTAGTGATAATATGATGATTCTGTAATGACGCAGTGATGTGACGTAATGGCCTCAGTAAGAGAGCTATTATTCAAGCTTTATTTACTTCATGTCGTTGTTTAGACTCAGAGGGTTTGTGTCGTTGCCTGGTAACCAGACTCAGACCTGGACTCTGTCAGACTGTTAATGAGGTGAAGCTCGTTAACATTCAGGGACAGAGGAGATTTCAAACTCTCATCAGGTTTGTTTGTTTGTTTGTTCTGCAGTGAGTGTGTGGTTGAAAGCTCCAGAAAAAAAATTAATAAGTGGACCTTTGAGCTGAGAGTTAAGTCCTGTTGTCTCTGCCCCCCCCCCCCCCCCCCCCATAATCCAGTATGAAGTCCTGGACTAAGTGGACCCTAGTGGTCCTGCTGGTCTGGCTACTCCTCTTCCTGTCCCTGCTGTGTCACATCCTGGACCTCAGATCGACCTCAGCACCTCAGACCAGGTCTGCAGCGGAGTCTGGACTCATCAGAACTGAAACCCGCCACCTGGCTTCTGTTATACAGGGAGGGACCAGGACCCTTGGTTGGTCTTTGAGACCTGCTGGACCGTCATTGGACTGGAGGAGGAGGAGGAATGACTTCAGGTCCAGGTCTAGGGACTACTACAGGAGGCGGTCTCTGGAGATCCTGCAGAGACTGTGGACCGGGAACCTGACTGCGGGGATGCTCAGTCCTCGGCTCCAGAAGGTTCTGAAGGTCCAGCTGAGCTCCAACAAACACCAAGTGGTGTACCAGGGCCCCAGAGGGGCCCGCAGGTCCACCCTACAGCTCTACTGTGATCTGAAGCAGAGGACCAGGATCCGGACTCTGGACGGGACCGAGGAGCCGTTCTCCGGTCTGGGCTGGGACCGACTGGTGCCTTCACTGACCCTGCAGGAGCTCTGGAGATCTCAGTATCAGAGCTGTGCCGTGGTGACTTCAGCTGGAGCGCTCCTGAACTCATCGCTGGGGGTTGAGATCGGTAAGACCACATACAGGAGCAGCAGTGAGGGGGACCAGTGAGACCACATAGAGCAGTGGGCGGGGCGGTGCTGCCCTCTGCTGGTGGATGAAGAGAATTAGTTTTTCGGTTCTTATGAATTCTGCTGAAGCAGAACTGGACTGTTCTGTGGCAGCGAGAAGGTGAGGCTCAGGCGAGGCTCAGGTGAGACAGGTGAGGCTCAGGTGTGACAAGTAAATAAAGACAATCAAACTTTAATCAAACTGTCCTTTTCCTGTTGGACTCAGATTCCCATGATGCAGTTCTTCGGTTCAATGCCGCCCCCACCAAAGGCTTCGAGAGGGACGTGGGCAACAAGACGACTATCCGCATCATCAACTCTCAGGTACAAACTCCGCCCACCAACCTCAACTGAACATCACCCAGTTTCTCTTTCTCTCTTTTCTTCTTCTGTTTTTTCTTTTCTCTTTCCGTTTTTCACCTGTCCATTTTTTTCTTCTTTTTTCTTCTTTCATTGTTTTTTTATTTTTTAAATCCTTTCTTTCATTCCTCTTTGTTTTGTTTCATCAGGTATGAAACCTGTCGTCCTCTGACTCATGTGTTCATTACCTGTCTCTGTGATGGACCTGGTCTCTGTCTCGCTCTCTGTCTGACTCTGTCTCTCTCTCTCTCTGTGTCTCTCTCTCTCTGTCTCTGTGTCTCTGTCTCTCTCTGTCTCTGTGTCTCTGTGTCTCTGTCTCTCTCTCTCTCTGTCTCTGTGTCTCTCTCTCTCTCTCTCTGTCTCTGTCTCTGTCTCTCTCTCTGTCTCTGTGTCTCTGTCTCTGTCTCTCTCTCTCTCTGTCTCTGTCTCTCTCTCTGTCTCGCTCTCTGTCTGACTCTGTCTCTCTGTCTCTGTGTCTCTCTCTCTCTCTCTCTGTGTCTTTCTCTCTCTGTGTTCCTCTCTCTGTCTCGCTCTCTGTCTGACTCTGTCTCTCTGTCTCTGTGTCTCTCTCTCTCTCTGTCTCTCTCTCTCTCTGTGTCTCTCTCTCTCTCTCTCTCTCTCTGTCTCTGTCTCTCTCTCCCTCTGTCTCTGTGTCTCTGTCTCTGTCCTCAGATCGTGGCTCGGCCCAGACACAACTTCAGCAGCAGCTCGTTGTACCAGGACATGACTCTGGTGGTCTGGGATCCGGCTCCGTACTCAGCCAACCTCACCCAGGTTTTCCTCCCAACCATCAAAAGAACAGTTCTCCCCACACGTGGGGGGGGGGGGGGGGGGTGATACGACCTCAGCTGCTGAGGAGGAGGAATATCATTATTGATTATATATTATTAATCTGCTAATAGTTAAAATAAAAACCGAATCACTCAATTTCAATGTTTATTAGATTCACGTCTGATGTTTGTCATCAAGAGGAAACATACAGGAAACACAGGGGTGTGTGTGTGTGTGTGTGTGTGTGTGTGTGTGTGTGTTCAGTGGTTCCAGAAGCCGGACTTCGATCTGTTCTCTGCCTATGTGGAACGCCGGCGCGTCCGACCTGAGCAGCCATTCTACATCCTCCACCCAGAGTTCATCTGGACTCTGTGGGACCTGATTCAGAACAACACAGAGGAACCCATCCAACCCAACCCCCCCTCATCTGGGTTCATAGGTACCAGCAACACATTGTGACCACAAGAGGCCACCAGGCGTCGTTCTAGAATCTCAGAACCTGAACACGCTTCATCAGTTCTCCTGTCAGTAATCCAGACCAGGATCTGATCCGGTCCTAAGTCCAGTCCAAGTCTCATCTCAGTCTTTGTTGTTTAGATAAAAAGTTGGAAGGTCACTGTCACCTGAACGCTGCGTATTGCACTGTGACAACACACCTGTGGGCGGAGCCTGTGTGTTTATAGACATTGGGAGGGATTAACATGCACTTAACCATATCCCAGAAACTCAGATTACAGCACACACAGAGGGGGTGTGGCCTTGTCATCAGCTGTTTCTGTGTCGATGACCCTTAATACAAAACTGTGTAGAGTGCTGTGATGTCACTGTGATGTCAGCTATGATCACTGTGATATCAGCTGTGATGTCACTCTGATGTCACTGTGATGTCAGCTTTCAATCATTTCTATAACACTAAAATACTTTAGTTCTCATTAAACTCATTAACTTGTTTGTTTGAATAAATAATTAATTATAATAACATGTTAAAATATTCACTCTGCATCAACATGTGGGACTTTGATTTTTAATTCAAACTTTAATTGTTTGTGTTTACAGCTGATGTTTTCATTAAACTGACTGATCATTGGTTCCGCTGGGCCTCTGTACTTCTGTCCAGGCTCCGCCTCCAGCTTCTCCGGCGTGACATCACTTCACCGACATTCAAAGTCACATCGAGCGCACATCAGTCACAGGTTTCCAGCAGGCGGGGCTACCGTGTCACGTGACACCACAGGGGGTGGGGGAGTCTGTTGGCCATGCCCCTTAGCTTTCAGTCCATCTTTAATTGTCTTCATGAGGAGACGTCAGGGGGCTCGGCCGGGTCCGTTTTGTCGGACGCCACGGAGCTGGTTCCCTCCGCCTCCACCGCACAGGGTCTGGTGACAGCGGGGGCGGGGCCGAGGCCGAGGGGGCTGCCGTCACAGACTCGGCGGTGGAGCTGGACCATGGTGGTCTTTGAGGGGAGGGAGGAGTGTCCGTTCTCCGTCAGGTGGTGTTTACAGTGGAGCAGGATCAGGAAGCAGCGATAGAACTGAGGAGCACAGACACGACTCATGTTAGGGTTAGGGTTAGGGTTCATATTACTATTATTATTAATAATGATATTAATAATAACAATGTTAATAATAATAATAACATTCATAATAATAACAATAATAGCAATAATAACAATAATAATAATAATAATACTTTTCTACTGATTCTACTTCCTGATGTTTGTGTTTGTTCCTGTGTGTCAGGGATTCTGCTGATGATGTCACTGTGTCGTGAGGTCAGCGTTTACGAGTTCATCCCGTCTTTGCGTCGCACAGATCTCTGTCACTACCACGAGCGCTACCATGATGCCGCCTGCACTCTGGGGGCGTACCACCCCCTGCTGTACGAGAAGCTCCTGATCCAGAGGCTCAACGAGGGGGGGGGGGGCGAGCTGAGGAGGAGGGGGCGGGTCACCCTGAGGGGCTTCAGCTCTGTCCAGTGTGGGACGTGATCCAGATCTGACAGAGAGACGACTTTTCTCAGAGGTTCAGTGAACCTGCCTCATGCTGCCTTCAGGAGCCGCTGGGACATTTAGCCTCCAACAGGATAATGACTAGTTTCCATGGCGATGTAGTTTTAACCTAAAGAAGCAATATTAGACACTGGTTCATGGAGCTGATTGTGTTAATTATGTTTAGTTTATTCAATGTGAAGCTTATTGACAGAAGGTTACCGATAATCGATCGATCATTTTGTTCAGACTTAAAAAAAAGAATTTAACAGGATTTTTTAAACTTTCTGCCTTGTTTTAAACAAACTTCTTCTAACCCGGGTTCAGGGTTCAGGGTTCAGGGTTCAGGTTTCGACTTGACCTCCAGACAGGCTTCAATCAGACGATGCGTTCACCGCCGTGTGAATGACGGACGTGGTTTCTCACGTTGATTAAGGCGGACTGAAAGGATCTCGTGGACGTGTCTCTTAGTGGGACCGGTCAGCTGTGACAGGACGCTGCTGTAGACAGACACTGAGGCCCCGTATGGAGGAAGACTTGATGCGCTGCCAAAACCTGTCCTGGGTGAGAACGAGGGTCAGACGGCTGACACGCTGCAGAGACTTGTCTGAGTTGGTTAATTAACAGAAGAACAGTCAAACACAGATCATATCTGATTTTCATGTTGCCACGGTGATTCAGATCAGTCTGCACTTATTCTAACGATGTAAAAGGTTCCTGTCGAGAGCGGGCAGCTGCGGTGTTCAGTGTTATAATGTCTGGATAAAAAGCTCAGTGTTTTCTACTCAAACTAATTAAAACTAGCAGTTTGTAACAGCTGCGTGAGTCTCGTTCCACCTGTTTGTTCACCTTAGCAACTATGTTAGCTCGCCAGGCTAATTAATTAGCTTACCTTAGAAACACAGCAACAGAAAACAACTGATAAATAAATGGACATTACAGGCTGATGGAGAAAGTACAACATGTATTTCCTTCTCCAGAGAGGAAGCCTGTTTCAAAAACTTTCTTTACCCCTTATTTTCAGTGTTTAGAAACGTTTGATTTGAGACTTAAATAATAATTAATAATAAAAAATAAAAATAATAATAAAATAATAAATAGAATAAATACACTGCTGACTGGATTTTACACCACAGCACATTTGTTCACAAAAACATTATTTAGGCTATTTTTTTTTCTCAACTGTATTTTTTCCATTTTGTTTTGAAATTATAATTTTTTTAAATAGTTTTGTTATTATCACTCAGTTATAATCTCATGAGTTTCTATATAAAACATGTTTTTACAGCAGCTCATCACTCAGCCTCTGTGAGCTGAACTAACCCCGAATAAACCGACCTGTCACTTTAAGACAAACCATCAGTTTCCTGCGATTGTCTGAGAATCTTCCACCTGAGACAGCTCACCTGTTTGTTCATGAGTATGTAGATGACGGGGTTGATGACGGTGCTGCTCTTGGCGAGGATCGACGGGATGACACTGGCGACGGGGCTGATGAGTCCCGGCCGGCCGAAGGTGGCCATCATAGCGACAACGCCGTACGGCATCCAGCAGAGCAGGTAACACACCACCGTGGTGATGACCATGAACAGAATGTGAAACTCTCTGCGACGAGCCGCCGTCCGCCTGATACGACCCACCTGACAGACAAAACACAGGGCAGGACCAATCAGACGTCCTGACAGACAAAACACAGGGCAGAACCAATCAGACGTCCTGACAGACAAGACACAGGGCAGAACCAATCAGACGTCCTGACAGACAAAACACAGGGCAGAACCAATCAGACGTCCTGACAGACAAAACACAGGGCATGAATAAAAAACGTAACATATTTAATGCTAATGTTTCAGTTGTGACGTCAGATGTAAACCTGTTGAGTGACTGTTCATTAATTAAACTCATTAACCTCATTCACTGAAATCACTTCTAAAGCTAATGAGAACCAGCAAAGTCCAGGTCCAGGTCCAGGTCCAGGTCCAGGTCCAGGTTCCCACGTCTCTGCAGCTCTTGAATCTGAGGAATGTGAGTTTGATCATGTGACTGGACGCTTCACTGACCCGTCAGGTTGATGATGTTCACCACAGCTGTGTGTTTACAACCCACTCAGAAAAAAGAAACATGTGACTGATTAGAAATCACAGAAAATAGTTGAGAAAAAGTATAAACAGAAAACTAAGATAAAAATAACATGAAATAAAAGTAAAAAAAAAAGTAATTTAATCAAATTTGATGAATAAAAGTGAAAATAAATGAATACATAAGTCTTTTTAATAAAAAAAAAAACAACCTGATTTATGTTCAAATATTAATGATGATTTTATATGAAAAGACTTTGATCTGTTTGACACATGAAGATAAGTGATTGATTCACCAAAGCTAAGACACTACTGTCACACAGGTCAAACTGTGTCTTATTCTGAAGGAGACAGGAAGTCAGATCAGCCGACTGACCTCTGAACTGTGGAGCTGAGGTTTGAATCCAGTGACATCCACCCACTGGAGTTAAAGACACATGAGTGACTTCTAATGATTTTATCTGCACCTGAAGAAATCATAAGTTATTGATTGATTATTATTTATTAATGAAGTCATGGACCCACCTGTTTGACGGCGTGGAGCAGGCGTCCATAGCAGTACACCATGACGAGGACAGGCAAGCCGAGGCAGAAGACGAACAGACAGACGATGTAGGAGTGAGAGCGAGACGTCCTCTCCGTCCACGTCACCGAGCAGCTGGTCCCCGCCCCCTCCAGACCATAGCTGCTCCAGCCCAGCAGGGGGGGCACCGTCCACACCACCGAGTACAGCCACGACCCCCCCACTGCCAGCAGGGGCCGCCTATAGTCCGGGGCCCGCTTGTTGTACACCATCAGGGTGCTGTAGCGGTCGTAGGACAGGACGGACAGAGAGATCAAAGACACGATACCTGGAGACAGGAAACAGGAAGTGTTCTCAGTCCACAAAGATCCAACCAAAACACGAGTCAAGACACGAGAGACAAAGAGACACAAAGAGACAAAACTACAAGAGTCAAATCAGACACAGGGATGACTCGAGGAAAGGTTCGGTCTCTGCAGGACCCTGGTTTAGTGTGAACCGGTTTACTGGTTCAGTCAGCTGGTCCTGATCCTGTTCAGGTCTGTTGATCCTGGACTTTGTTCTCTGACCTTTAAATCCTCCGTCAGGTCTCATCAGGTCTCATCACAGACCGGATTCATTCCAGCAGCTCTCAAGAATCAGCACCTGGTCTCAGGACCAGGACCTCAGGACCTTTTCAGACCTTTACCACTAAACACACCTCACTCTGCATGTCCAGAGTCCAGAGACAAGAGTCCAGAGTCCAGAGACAAGACTCTAGAGACCAGAGACAAGAGTCCAGAGTCCAGAGACAAGAGTCTAGAGACCAGAGACAAGAGACCAGAGACAAGAGACCAGAGACAAGAGTCCAGACACAAGAGTTCAGAGTCCAGAGACAAGAGTCTAGAGACCAGAGACAAGAGTCCAGAGTCCAGAGACAAGAGTCTAGAGACCAGAGACAAGAGACCAGAGACAAGAGACCAGAGACAACAGTCCAGAGACCCGAGACCTACAGACCAGAACAAGAGTTCAGAGCCCAGAGACCAGAACAAGAGTCCAGAACCCAGAGATCAGAGACAAGAATCCAGAGTCCAGAGACCAGAGATAAGAGTCCAGAGACAAAAGTCCAGAGACCTATAGACCAGAACAAGAGTCCAGAGCCCAGAGACCAGAGATCAGAGACAAGAATCCAGAGTCCAGAGACCTACAGACTAGAGACTTATAGACCTGAGACAAAAGTCC
>NW_019525527.1:1098423-1107561 GCF_002814215.2 Seriola lalandi dorsalis | reverse complement strand
CCAGAGACCAGAACAAGAGTCCAGAACCCAGAGATCAGAGACAAGAATCCAGAGTCCAGAGACCAGAGATAAGAGTCCAGAGACAAAAGTCCAGAGACCTATAGACCAGAACAAGAGTCCAGAGCCCAGAGACCAGAGATCAGAGACAAGAATCCAGAGTCCAGAGACCTACAGACTAGAGACTTATAGACCTGAGACAAAAGTCCAGAGACAAGAGTCTAGAAACCCGAGACAAGAGACCAGAGATCTACAGACCAGAGACAAGAGACCCGAGACAAGAGACCCGAGACCTACAGACCAGAACAAGAGTCCACAGCCCAGAGTCCAGAGACCAGAGACAAGAGTCCAGAGTCCAGAGGCAAAAGTCCAAAGACCTATAGACCAGAACAAGAGTCCAGAGCCCAGAGACCAGAGATAAGAGACAAGAATCCAGAGTCCAGACACAAGAGTCCAGAGCCCAGAGACAAAAGTCCAGAGACCTATAGACCAGAACAAGAGTCCAGAGCCCAGAGCCCAGAGACCAGAGATCAGAGACAAGAATCCAGAGTCCAGAGACCTACAGACTAGAGACCTATAGACCAGAGACAAGAGTCCAGAGTCCAGAGACAAGAGACCAGAGACCTATAGACCAGAGACAAGAATCCAGAGGCCAGAGACAAGAGTCCAGAGACCAGAGACCTATAGACCAGAGACAAGAATCCAGAGGCCAGAGACAAGAGTCCAGAGACCAGAGACCTATAGACCAGAGACAAGAATCCAGAGGCCAGAGACAAGAGTCCAGAGACCAGAGACCTATAGACCGGGTCAGCAGGACTCACCGAAGCAGGAGTTGATGAAGCCGTACCACATGCAGCCGTGTCGGCCGTACAACCAGCGCGTCCTCAGGCTGGAGGCGAAGCTGAGCGTCGTGCCGCAGACGCAGACCAGCATGTCGCTGACGCTAATGTTGAGCAGCAGCATGTTGACGGGAGTTCGCAGAGTCTTGAACTTGCAGAACAGAACCAGGACCAGCAGGTTGTTGAGGAAGCCGAACACCATGATGGAGCCAAGAAACACCGACACCACGCGGTGACCGCTGCGCGACAGCCGCACGTGCGGCGTGTCGCTCCAGTCCTGTTCCAGAGAGGCCAGCGGCTCGCTCAGGTTGGACGTTAGGTTGATGTCGCTCACCTCCGAGAACATGTCGCCGCGACGTCGGTCGCGCTGCTCCAGCTGTGCGTCAAAGAGTTCTGCTCGGGCTTTACGCGCAGCGCGCCAAACTCTCTTTGAAGAAAAGAAAGACAAAATGAAGCTGAGCGGACTTCACATGCTGATGGTCCTGGACTCGGACTGCACCTACTGTAGGAGAGGCGTCCTGCAGCGACGCGCCGGCGCGTTGCGGAGGAGTCCGCCCGCCGCGCTCTGCTCCATCCTCCGCCGGAGCAGCGGCACCGGCGGCGCGAGAAATTAAAGTGTGAGCGAATAATCCGGTGAGATTGTGATGAGCGGAAGATCCTGATCCGGTTCCTCTGTCCCTCCCCCACCCCTCTCTGAACTCAGACCAGATCTTTCTGTCTCCTCTGCGTCCAGATGGACTGACGCGCCGCTCCGCTGCGCCGCTTTAAATACTCCACACTGTAGGAGGAGCGGGAATTTATCCAGTGCCCCCCCCCACACACACACACACACACACACAGTATATATATATATATATATATATATATATATGTCAGAATAAATGACTTAATCCCGGATTTAACACAATATTTCACATTAGAACTAATAAAGAAAAATTTAACTTCATAATGTTTCAGCACTTTTGACATTTTAATTTTATTTTTCCTTGTTGACTTTTATTCATTTTAATTATAAAACAGTATGTTCACATTTATCACTTTGTTTTTATGAATGATTTATATTTGATCATGTAACAGCACATCAGTGTGTCAGTGGTGAGGATGCTAAGCTAGTCCTGAAAGCGCTAGCAGCTCCAAACCACTGCTAACGAACAATCTTTGATTTTCACAAATGAATTTTCCTTTTCTTGCAGCCATCTGAAGGTCCCAGGGATCTGTGAGAGAAAACCTATGACATGTACCAGGAGGTCAAAGGTCAGTTTGTATGGGGTCACCCACCTGCTGTTAAAGGCCTGTAAATATACAAGGAAGCAAGGAAGGGAGGAAGGAAAGAAAGATGTGGAGGAGTGAACCTTCCTGTCAGATCAGCTGACTTTAAATCAGTTATCTTCATGTTTTGTAGATGAGTTTTGGGTCAGTTCAGAACTCCCTTTAAAAAAGACCTGAGATAAGAGCAGGGTGATGTGATGAGAACAAATGTCCGTCCTCTAATTCATATATTTATAAAGGTCAGTGTTTGTGACCTGAGAGCTGTGAACTGACCCAGACTAAAGTACGAGGACAGACACAAGCTGTCATCACATCAGCCGCCTCTTATTTCAGGCCTTTTGTCAAGTTCTGACTGACTTCAGTTAGTGCTGTTAGTGGACCTGTAGTGAGTCGGTCAGCTCAGAACTCTGTTTAAAAAAAGGGCGAAACTAAGAGCGACACTCTTCATGACGAGGAAATCCGCAGCTCGATCCGTCGCCCAGGTGTCGTCACTCTGATTCACCTGTGCTCAGGTAGAGAGAGCTTTGACCTTTGACCTCACATCCTTACGGAGACCTCAGGAGTCTTCGTCTGAACAAAAACATGACAGTCAGTGAACTCATCACCTGTCAGTCCTCATCCTCCGGGACTGTTGATGGTCTGAGGACTGATGGGGGTCAGCTGGGTCCAGGTCTGATGGTCTGACGCTGGAGGTGCTGACAGCTGTGTCTCTCCAGATGGAGCTCCCTAGGGATCAGAGACATGACGGACGCTTCAGGGAACTCACACAGGGTTGGACGTTTGAGTTGTCGCTCTGCAGGACGATGTGTGGTTTTTATAGAGCAGGGACAAAAACCAGGAACAGGACTGATGTGGGTGTGAAAATCTCAAAACCACCAGAGACTAAGGTTGTAAACATGCACCTGCTCTTCAGACTGAGAGTGACATGGTGATGATGATGATGATGATGATGATGATGAAACACACAGGTGTGTCTGTCCACACATGTCATAACTTCCTGTAAACTATCAGAGTAAAAGAACTGAGGAGCTCAGTTTAATACTGTAACAGACCTGAGATCACACACACACACACACACACACACACACACACACACACACACACACACACACACACACACACACACACACACACACACCCGATCAGGTTTGATCAGAATCTGCAGTGTGTTAAGCCAGCTGTTGTACAGATGTCACACACACTGTGACGAAGTTGTGTGAGTGAGTGAGTGAGTGAGTGAGTGAGTGAGTGAGTGAGTGAGTGAGTGAGTGAGTGAGTGTTGCTGCCGCTGACGTGCCCTCAAGCCAAGCAGCTGGCACACATAACAGAGACTTGAGTTTCACATCCTAAGGTTTCACCCTCTGTACAGTGTGTGTGTGTGTGTGTGTGTGTGTTACAGTATGTGTGTGTGTGTGTTCAGAGGGGGGGTCCAGCTGCTGGCTATGAAACTGTCATGTCTTTTCACACAAACTTGACCAATGAGATTATTTTTACTCTCTGCCTCAAGAACAGGAAGAACACGAACACGAACACACACACACACACACACACACTAAAAGTTCAGACCTGATCTCACAGTCAAACCTGGACAGAGACCAGGGACAGTTGTGTCCGCAGGTTTGGGACTGAAGGAGGAAGGAGTTGTGGGAACATTTCTTCTTCTGTGTCTAATAACAGTATAGAGTTTCAGCGTGTTATTGAATCTGTAACCTCAGACAATGACATCATCATCTGACATCACCATCTGACCGTCGTCAAAACATCAGCTTCTTATTTTCTTTCTTCTGGCCCGAGGACAAACTGACAGAAGACGTGGCAGCTGTGATATGATCCAGATGCGGGAGAGGACACTGATGTCTCCGCCTCGGGATGTTTAAGACATGTGAGCGGAGACGAGCTGATGATGATTTATCCACAGAAGAAGAAACGGTCCCTGGGACATCAGCACGTGGACTTCCTGTCAGGAACAGGAGCTCTGGTTCTGTTGGACCCTGCCGGTCCAGAGGTTTCACTTCAGTCCTGGGTTTGAGCCCTGACCCTCAGGTCCCCTGTCCTGTTCAGTCATCCAAACCTGGGTCCAGCTCAGGTGAACTGATTCATTTATTTAATCAATAAATGAATTTACGATAATGAGATAAATTTAATTAGTGAACTCAGAGACTACAGAGGTTTTTCCATCAGACAGTCTCAGCTTCAGAGCGGAGGGAGATACAAGGTTTGGACAGGAACCACACGGGAGCAGCAGGTCTGGTTCTGGTCTGAAGTGGACTCACCGCCTCGTCGCAGCCCAGCTTCATGACCTGCAGGATCCACTTCTGAACATCTGGCCTGCTCCGCTCCCAGATGTTCCTCCTGGACCGCTGTCTGTTCAGGAGTCCATTGACCTGACGGTGGGCGCCGACAACACTCCCACCCACGACCACCTGCCCACCAACAAGTGTTACCATTGATTTTCAGAATAAAAGCCTCAGCCACAGAGTTTGAAGGTCAGGTGGACGACAGCGTGCCTCAAGCCTCATCATCATCATCATCATCATCAGCTGTGTATCTAAATACAGATGTTTCGTTGGTCATCCAGCTGAGGCGTCGCTCTCACTCTCAGCAGGAAGTGTGAAAACCACCGCAGGCTGATCTGAGAGCAGCTTGACTTCCAGACGACTTTCACTCACTCACAGTCCGAGGTCAAGTTAATGATTATTATTATTAATTATTATTATTATTATTTCATTCAGAGAGGAAGAGTCTCTCAGGTCAAATTAATTATTCATATTAATTATCATTATCATGATTATTCATATTAGTTCAGTCAGAGAGGAAGAGAGTCTGAGGTCAAAATTATTATTAATGTTAATTATTACTATTGTTTATTATTATTTAAAAAATAACATTTGTGACCCATTCGAGCCAATGACGGGGGGGTGTTACAGTTAATTAGCTTCATTAATATTCAAGCTGATTCTTTCAGTAGCTGTTTTATCATCAAAGCTTCAGCAGGTGAGCAGCAGTCAGACAGGTGACAGGTGAGAGCTAGCGTTAGCAGTTAGCTCTGTTTATTATTAATCATATGGTGTCGATCTGTGTCTGAACATCAGCTGTTTCCCAGCAGGACGTCCTCATGTGTCTCTGGTGTGAAATCTGTCCCTGCAGCCAGTCGTCTCACACTTCACCCCAGTTTATTCTAATCATGTAGCTCCAACAGCTGGAAGTCAAGCTAGCTTCAGAGAGAAAGCTCTGCTGCCGCCACAACAGATGGATAGAGAGAACGATATATCGATAGATAGATATAGATCAATGGATAGATGGGTTGCTGGATCTATACTTTATTTATCCCCTAGGGGGAAATTCCTGTAATGAAATACATGATGAACAGGGATCAGAGCCTTTATGTGACAGAAGCGGTTCTGAGATAAGATGTCTCTTCAGTATCGATCTGATTTTGTTTTTACCTTTAACCCAAAGTAACGACTTTACATCCTCCACTCTCTGACTGCAGCCAGGAGACTCACTGTAAAACTTCCCGCTGCTGGTAAGGGGGGGGGGGGGGGGGGGGGGGGATTCTCCATCAGGTCAAACTTTCTTTTTTAATCTGACTGTTAAAAACCTGGAGACAAACACACAGTATGAACCCACTGATGAAATGTTGGTGGCAGTGAAGAGCCTGATGTTTCCCAGCAGCACCTGAACGCATCATCTTTTCAAAACAATCCATACTACCTCAATGAAACTTTAAGGAGAAAAAAAAAATCTGTGAGTTTGTCATGTTTGTTATCAAGCTGCTAAAACACTTAGGAAGAAGTTTAAATCCGTCTTTCCTCCATTTGTTCAACATAAAAAGTGTCTCTGCATAAATAACTTGCTTAAAGCATCAGTCTGTGGGGGTGGGGGGTCAGGACTGAGCCGGGGGGGGTCAGGACTGAGCCGGGGGGGTCAGGACTGAGCCAGCTCCAGTCTGCTCTCTGAAGATGACGGAGCTTCGATGATTTCTCCAGATACGAACAAGTCCTGAAACAGAAGAGACACTTCTTTTCAGACAGACAGACAGACAGACAGGAGACAATCCAGACTGTCTGTCAGACTGAACTGATTCACTTCGGTCCAGCCCTCATATGTTCGTACTGTACCTGAAGGTAACAGCTGTTCCACCAGGTGTGTCTCTTCACTCACCTTATCGTAGATGACTTTAACAATGAGGGAGCAGCTCGGACACGACGCCACCTCCTCTCCGTTCTCCAGGTCCTCCTTTAAACCGACACACAGACCCGTGAACATGTTTCCTAATGTCTCCTGGTCCTTCACTCACACTCAGCTCGATGTGTTAATACCAGCGACCTGCAGACTCACCGGAACAACATCAAAGTTAGCTGTTAGCCGTTAGCTTGCAGGAAACTTACTTTAGTGATGGCGAATCTGTCTCCGCAGGGACAAGGGAAGTAATATGTCTCCGTGTCCTCGTCATATTCAAAGTCCTCGATCTCGACTTCGTCGTGAAAAACCGACATTTTATCGGAAACGTGAGCTCAGAAAATAACAGAAAGTCCTCATTACTAGCGTGTGCTGAGGCGCGCTGTGATGACGTCACAGCCAGTTGTCTCAGGCCAATGACGTTTTCCTACCTTTTTTTCCCCGCAGAACTTTACAACAAAAACACGAGGCGGTGAACAGACAACCAACGACTTAAAACACAATAAATGAATAAATGAATAAATGAATAAATAACAGTTTGAAGCCGTGTCTCCAGCTCTGCTTAAAGTGCCCGGTCGTGTCCACCAGGGGGCGCCATCAGACAGAAGACAGTGTCTGTCCCACACTAAAACCCAGAAAGTTCTGCAGAGATGGAAACAGACTGAGTTAGTTCATGGACTTTATTTCATTGTTTGGTTATTTCCATTCAAGTATGGTTTATATTAATTCACTACATTTATCCAAAGAGCGACTCATACTCTGTTATTACTGTCAAACTGAACTCCCTTCAAAATGCATAAATGATATACAATCATCCACTGGCAACCTGAACCTGAGAGAATCTATGAATGATCAGTTCTATGAGATACTCTGTAGTGTTAAAGGGATGATATTTACACGAAGGTTCCTGCTGCACTGAAGTTTACTGATGTCCTTCACCTGTAAGTCGCTTTGGAAACAAGCACCTGACAAGTGAATAAATGTAACTTTATCTGGCAGCTACTCTGAGGATCTGAGTAACTAACAGCAACATTAAATATAAATATGATGACATAGAAAACAAAGACAGTGTTGTAGTTTCACACACATCCACTTAAATATAGTCGAAGACAGGACTCCTTAAACTCCAGAGACTCTGAATACAGTTTGGTGTGAAGAACAGAATGAATCTGAGGTTCTTCGTTCAGGATCAGTGTTTGTGACGTCATCATAAATAACAACAGACAGAGGTTTTACTACAACAGGACTTTTATTTAACAGCATGAACCTTTCCAAACGTGGAGAAATAAAGACGTGAGAGTCAGACGCCATCACAGTCACTCACAGGAATATTAACTGCATTATGGTTGTATAAGTGTTGTTGTAGAAACTAGAATATTCTTCAAATATAAACAGGAACTGCTGAGTTTCATTTGGAAAATAAAGCTACTCTTGACTCTCTCACGCGGCTTTTAATTTGAAAAGTATCCCCGTTTACTGTATGAAGCGCCTGCGAGTTAAAGGCTTTCAGTCTGTATGAAGGGAGATATCGGCGGAGGACGCAGTAGACATGTGTCGCCACACGAGGGCGCGCTCCACCTATTTATGACGAAGTGAAGCGTAGCATCGCGGAACTACAGGAGTATCTTTAACGTGTCATTTGTAAAACTCGCCCTGTGTACATCACAGGACACCGTAGTGTAAATGTCTCTTTCCTTAATGTGCCATATAATAAAAAATGTACATCATATCAGCCAGATGGTGTTTCTACAGCCAGAAATGTGGACAGAGGAGAGAGTTTCTGTCTGTAGAAATGTGATAAAGCCGAACGGGAGTCGAACTTTTAGAGTTTATCATTCAAACAGAGGAATAATTTTAATCTTGATCGGTTATTTCCATATGAATAAGACTTAATTTAATTCACTTCATTTCTCTGGCAGTCGTAGTTACTGTTAAATTAAATACAAACAAGATGAAGAAGAAACCACCAGGGAACAAAGACAGTGTTGGACTTTCACATATGTCCAGTTAAATATGGCTGAAGGCAGGACTCATTCATCTCCAGAGTGAGAACATCAGTGTTAATTACAGCAGAGTCATTCTGATTCAATATTCAGTGCATTTGAAAGGATGATCTGAAATTCGGATGGATTAGATATAAGATGAACTCCATTTAAAGATTTGTCATTTCTACGTCCTCTGGCAAAAAGAAAGGAGACCTTGAGACCTACTGTTCAATATCAGAACCATATTAAATATTGAGAGCTGATTAACAGCTGATACACACACTGAACTCACCAGGGATCCTCAGTGATGAGTGGAAGTTCTTAAAATGCTTCCTGCTCACTGTGGATTTATTTCACTGAAGGCTCAAACCTTCAGTCAATAGGAATTTCAATGGAGTTATATACAGTATAAATATATATATATATATTATAGTTATGATTTATGTTGATTTGTTTTATGTTTAACTGTATGAAAATGTTTAATGGCATACTGACTGTACAACACAATTCTACTTCTAATAATTACAGGAAACGTGTTGAACTGCGACTTTAACAGACAGGAAGTCACATTAAACTTTATATACTGAGACAGATTCATGATTTCTGATGTTTATATGTTTTGTTTGTTTGTTTGTTTGTTTATTTATTTGTTTTCTGGGTCCAGAGGTGAAAGGTAACATCATCATCAAAAAACCAAAGAGCTTCAAAGGTTGTTTTCTCAGTGTGAAGATCAGCATCTGGATGTCGTGTCTGAGGTCGTCATGGAAACCACACAACCTTCGCGTTTCCCGTTTTCTCAGCCGTAATGAACTTGAACAAAGCCTGATGCAGACACCCTGTTTCTGTTGGCTCTGCCTGGTGACGCT
>NW_019525527.1:1083931-1098379 GCF_002814215.2 Seriola lalandi dorsalis | reverse complement strand
AGGGGTCCAGTGAAGCGCGGGAACAAAGCAGGGAAGCAGAGCGAGCGATGCCATTAACTTCAAACGCCTTTCAGACAGAGATGTGGGCATCAACATCCTGTCTGTGTTTGAACGACATCCTGCAGGCGACTTCAATGATGCTGTTGTTTCCCGCCGGCCAATCACCTTCTCCTCTCTGACTGATGGGGGGGGGGGTACCGCTCCCTCCCGTTGGACTTGAATGTACAGAAGAGTTTCTTCCGAGTCCCCGCGGAGCTGGCAGCCCCCACAGGATATTCTCTGGAAGGAGTCCCGGACCAGGAGCCTCCCCCTCCTGACAGGGAGGGAGGCAGGGAGGTAAAGAGAGGGAGACCCGGGGACCCTGAGACTCTGAGCATCGCCGTCATGGACTCAAGTGTTTGCGCTCTGGAGCTGCTGGGGGTCTTCTTCTCGGCGGGGGCCTGGATCTGTTCGCTGGCCACCACCCTGATGTCCACCTGGCTCACCCTGTCCACGGAGCTCCTCCCCACCGAGAGCTACGAGCTGGGTCTGTGGGAGACCTGCGTGGTGCAGGACCTGGGGGGCCTGGAGTGTCGGCCCTACGACAGCCTGCTGGGTCTGCCCCCGGACATCAAGCTGGCCCGGATCCTGATGTGCGTGACGCTGGGCGCCGGGATGCTCGGGCTGCTGTTGGCCATCCCCGGGATACACCTGGTGAACAGCTGCCACGGCCGGCTGGACGACCTCAGGTGTAAGAGGGCCCTAAAGATGGCCGGGGGGGTGCTGTGCCTGGTGGCCGGGATCCTGGGGCTCATCCCGGTCTCGTACATCGCCCACCTCACGGTGGTCCGCTTCTTCGATGAGTCGGTGCCGGACGTGGTCCCGCGCTGGGAGTTCGGGGACGCTCTGTTCTGCGGCTGGACGGCCGGATTTCTTCACCTGGTGGCGGGAACGCTGCTGCTCACTTCCTGTATGTGTCTGCAGAAGGACAGCTGTGACATCCCCGTGCCCATCCCTCTGGTGGGGGCGCAGCCGGGACGCCCCTTTATCAGGACCAGGTCCGAGTATGTCTGAGACCCCCCCCCCCAGTAACATCCGGAAAACAACAGAACCGTGACTTCAAATGTTTGAAGTCACCTCTCCTGGATGTGGGATCAGAAATCTTTTCCCGCTCAGATCACTGAATTTAAGATTTAAAATGACTGACACACGGACTCTGGAGGTCGGATCACAGGTGACCTCACTCTGTCCTGTTGAATCTTGGGGGAATTTATCTAAAAATCATAATTCGTCATAAACAATTTCAGGGTTTTGATGTTTTCTAAAAAGTTTATTTCCTCAGCAGTTCTTCATCAGAGTCACTTTATTCAAACAAGATCAAAACTGGATTTTATGAATTCATTTGATTTAAAACACTGATTTAAATCACTGATTTAAAATGTAATGTTTCCAGATGTTTCCAGATGTTTGTTCCAGCTGGATCTTCTTAAATATTTCTGATCTAACAGAGAGAACGTAGTTTCAGCCGCTCACTGAGAGGATAACCTCCTGCTGTGTTGGATCGACAGTTACAGTAACGTTTGGCTGCACGTCTCAACACTCTGAGAAGAGAAGGTTTCTGATCTGACATCCAGGTGTGACCTTTGACCCCTCACTGTGGGATGTGTTTCACTCTTCATGGAGCCAAAGAGACTGAACGTGCTGCTGTTTCCTGTTGTATTGGTCCTGTGTGTGTGATGACTGTCTGCAACACTTCTGTCTCTGAGGATGTCACCTCTGACCTTCAGCAGGGACTGTGGGCAGGAAAAGGCTGATTATTGAAGTAAATATGAAATATATATAAATATATATCAAATGAAATAAAGAACATGCTCAATAATCCATGTTATTTCCACTCACAGTCACAGCAGGTGAAAAAGACCATCAATGAGTTTCTCTTCAGGAAACATGATTTATTTTCATGTTCAGAGACAGAAGCTGCTGATGCTGAAAATCACTTCACGCTCAATCCAGACCAACGTTTGTATTATCACCATTATTATGATTATCATGATCTGAGCATCGTTATCAGATGATTGTAAAAGAGCAGCTTGTAAATAAAGATACAGAATAAAAACCTATGAAAAGTTGATTTGAGTGTGTTTACAGTCTTTAAACAGCAGCTCAATCAGCTGTGATCAGCTGATCCTGTTTGTCCTGTGTGTGTCTGTCACCTCTGACCTACCGACAGGAAGCTGTGAACCAGTTCATGGATGATGAAGCTCGCCGACATGTTTGACTCGTACGTTACCTGCCATGTCACTCCTCGGGGAGCGTCTGATTGGTCGGCTGCAGCTCCTCTGAGGATAAAAGAAAGTGGAGCTCCAGCGCCGAGAGCGGCTGTTGTTCTGCTGATACAATACGCTCATTATAATCTGCCCGTCTGCCTCCAGCAGCTGGATCCACATCAGTCCACCACGGCAACCGCACCATGTGACCACAACATGACCTGTTGTTGATCTGCTGAGGCGTAGTTTAGCATAGCATAGTGTAGCATAATGTAGGGTAATGTAACGTAGCATAGCATAATGCAGCGTAGCGTCACAAACAGGATGATGAACACTGTGTTGTCACTGAGCTGATGCTTGTTCCCTTCAGCTTCCCTGATGCGTTCAGAGGACTGACAGTGTGGGTCCATTAAACACACACAGTAACACACACACTAACACACACAGTAACACACACAGTTAACACACACAGTTACACACACTCTCAGATATTAAACACACACAGTAACACACACAGTAACACACACAGTAACACACACAGTTACACACACAGTTACACACACAGTTACACACACTCTCAGATATTAAACACACACAGTAACACACACACTTACACACACAGTAACACACACAGTAACACACACAGTTACACACACAGTTACACACACAGTAACACACACAGTTACACACACAGTAACACACACAGTTACACACACAGTTTACACACACAGTAACACACACAGTTACACACACTCTCAGATATTAAACACACACAGTAACACACACCAACATGAAAGAGAGGGAGCTGCAGGACCTCTCAGCCCGCCGCCTTCTCTTTAATTGCCCTTTTCCTTTATGGGACAATAGAGCCATGATTTGATAAAAACCTGGTTTGGGGAGTGAGTCCACAGAGGAGCGTCATGTGGTGCAGACAGGAAGTGGACCCCTCACCCTCACATTGTTTCAGGGCGGCTCTCATCACGAAACATGGAAACGCTGCCACGCTCTGCCACCGCTGACAAACCCTCAGGTCTGCACAGAGCAACAGCAGGGGGGAGCCTCACGTCTCTGTCCCTTCCCCTCGCTTCATGGACGCTCAGCTGCTGCACTGACAGTCCGGCCCACATGAAGGACAGCGGCGGCCAGAGCTGTTGACAGACCTGAACATCCTTCACACGAGACGTGAGAGCCAACACATTCAATCCAGTCACAACCGTTAGCCCACGCTAGCATCGCTGTGATACGCTCTGCAGCAATGCTAACAGTTAGCCAGAACACAGTCATAATATGGGTCACAGCAGGTTAGCTAACGTTTGCATGTGTACTGTAGCCGGCAGGAGAGCCTGAGTCCATCTAAGACAGTCAGTCAGAAACAGTCAGTTCACATGACAGAGCTGAGGCTGATGAAGACAGGACACCTCAGAGTGGAGGTCACACCTCTCTGACCGGGTCACATCATCAATAATCAGAACTTATTGATCCTCAAAGTCACAAGCAGTTCCATGCTATATCTAAGCCCCGCCCACTCATTCTCACCTCCAGCCAATGAGTGATGACCTGTCAGTGTTCACAAGTGTGATCCGTGTGTTTTTGTGTTTGAATGCTGAACAACAGGAAACATTCAGCAGGTGAACTAATCCTCACCCCCCCACCCTCACCCCCCACCCTCACCCTCTCACCCTAGCAGCAGACCTTTGGATTTCAACAGTTCATCATCAGTTTATTTTCCTTGATAATTTGTTTGATTATATTTTTTTCATTGTTATTATCCTGCTCGTGCTTTTATTGTGAAGTACTTGTAACTCTTGTTCTGAAAACTACGACACAATAAGCCTCATTTACTTAATATGCCTATTTGCTTCAGGTGTGTGTGTGTGTGTGTGTGTGTGTGTGTGTGTGTGTGTGTGTGTGTGTGAGACACTGGTGACATTGTTCACTGGAGCAGAGTGTGGACCAGAACTCCCAGTATTGTAACAGTCGGGAACAAAAGATCCAGTTTTCATCTGAGTCCAACATCAGCAGAGGACAGGAAGTCATTCAGCAAATCAGATGTGACTGTGTGTGACTTTGTGTGTGTGTGTGTGTGTGTGTGTGTGTGTGTGTGTGTGTGTGTGTGCTGAAGTTAAAGTACCATTATCACAGAGTAAAAATACTCTGATGTAACAGTACAGAAGTATCAGCAGTAACATGTACATTAAGTATTTCTTGTAGTTAGAGTATCACAGTAAAAGTACTTCCTGTCTTCTGTGATTGATCTCTGATCAGATTATTGATCCTGACTCATGTTACTGTTGGAACTGCTTTAACTACATCAGATACACTTAGATAGTTCAGTCTGGTTCACAACCTCTGGGTCAGGCCAGTCCTGGACTCATCAGTCCTGGACTCAGTCCTGGACTCATCAGTCCTGGACTCATCAGTCCTGGACTCATCAGTCCTGGACTCAGTCCTGGACTCAGTCCTGGACTCATCAGTCCTGGACTGTTATGGGCCAAGAGGATCCAGGTTGTCTTCAGTTTCATATTAAAGTCAGCTGTCCTGTGACACTGATGAGAAACCAGACTTCACCCTGAGACTCGGTCCTGGTCCTGGATCCGGATCCGGATCTGGATCTGGACTCAGCTGAATCAGACTCTGGTTGATGAGAAGATAAGTTGCATGATGTCACTTTGTTGATTGGTGTTTACTGCCCCCAGGTGGTCACAGCGAGGAACTGCAACAACGCTACATGATGATGTCACTACCAGTTTTGGCCAGGTATACAGGTAATGCACCTTTAGAAACTTCAACACTACAACCAAGATCGTGAAACAGGAAGTAGAGCTGGAGCTGACGCACTGTAAAAACATTAATCAGATTAATGAACATGACATCATCTGATCAGTGATCAGGAACATCCTCATGAGTGTTTGTATTGAAGACATCACTGTTGTTCATCAGTCGTTATTAGTACAACTCTAATAACATCTAAGTCTTCATCATGTCACCTGTTCACCACCAGAGGGTGCCACATCTTCATCAATGACAGAGTGCTTCACAGGTAATGGAGAAGTACTTCTGTACTTTAACTGCTGCTCTGTCTCCATGTGGTCAGACTGTCTCATTAACAGCTGCTGAATCAGCTGATCAGGTGTGATCAGCTGATTCAGCTCCTGTCTGCAGTGAATCATGATGTTTTACTGTTTTACTAAAGGAAACTTAAAAAGGTTCTGCACACTCTGTTTCTCTGGAGCTTTATTGTGGAGGGACATCAGAGATGATAACATCCTCAGGAAGTGATGTCATACTGAACCAGCTCATGTCTGTGTTCATACTTAGTTTTACCTACAGAGTGGGAGCGTGTGAATGCATCTCAGCGTCTGCGTGATGCTGCTGAGTGGAAGTTTTTCCACAGGCGACAGAAAAGTCTGGCTGGGATTCCTGTTGTCTGTTCTCCCCCAGCTGCTCCTGTAAGGAGGTCACACTGCTCCAGTTTCACTCCTGCAGGCAACAACACTTCCTACTGTCTGCACAAAAGCAAAGAGAAAGAAGATCAGATGTCAGCAGGAAAGATCCACACTCCTGCTTTACAATGAGCACAGTGACTCTTTGCCAAAGTAGATCAGTGTTTTCTCTTTCCCAAAATACAGATGTTGTTCAGCCAAAGGTACAAGAAAACCAAAAGATCAACTTTCAAAAAACTTTTATTCTGAAAAACTGTACAAGTATAAGGTGTGTAGCATCAATAAAAGACAAAGAAAACATAAAGGTGAAAAAGGTGATTTTCAAATTCTCATAAATACAGAACAAATTTACAAATGATTTATAAATGAGGCAGAGACTCGAACCTGCAGAAACCATGAAGACAAACACTTTCCTGAATGAGCAGGTGGAAACACAAGGAGAGGAACAGACACAGTTTCACCAACGCTTTATTTTAACAAACTGATCATTTCCTGTAAATGATCTCAAAAGATTCCTGGAAAGAAATTTTCAGGCCAATACTGATATTGCACTGATTTTGCTGTTATATGTATAAAATATATTCATTATTTCTGCTTCTAATTAATTTGATTTTATTCCCTCCTCTTTTTAAATGTATTTTAACATTTTAACTGTTACAGATTAATGTAAACTATGTTTATCATTATTATCATTGAAAAAATCGCAGCTGATGGTCATTATTTTGAGAGATTTTTATACGGGACATTTTACAGTGTACTCACTAAAAACCACTGGTAGCATGCTATAAGCAGTTCCCATAATGCTTTGGGGGATGTGAATAAATAAGAGGAAGTTACCATGGACTGAGTCAGTGAGATGTGAGTCTCATTCACAGCAGCTCAATCAGAAAGTCTGCAGCCGCCGTTTCTCTGGAGCTTTATTGTGGAGGGACATCAGAGATGATGACATCATCAGGAAGTGAAATCATACTGAATCAGATCCACATGTGGTTCAGGTCTGACTCAGTCAGGCCTCCATGAGCTTTTTATTGATTCTTTAATTATTAGTTATTGGAAACTATTTTCTCCACGTGTTGAATTTATGTCGATCAAAAGACTCAACAGGTTACACATTAATTATTAGTGTACTAATCAGATCTGATGCTATTTGTCAAGGAGGAATAATTAGACAAGGTTTGAATATTTAATGTTTTTCTTGACTGGGTTTAATTGAGTCAGACGTCGCCCACTGAGTGAAACTTGCATCAACACTTTAAAGACTAATCTAGAAATAATCAATAAATTCATCAATAATGACTCAAATGACATTTTTTGTCCAGGACAACTTCAGGGACCTGTTAATTAAAGCGTCACCTGAACGCAGAGGCTCAGTCAGTGTAGGAAACATTAAAGCGCTGCAGGTGGAAGAGAGTTCCTCAGAGTCCTTCACTGTGATCCAGAACTCGGCGCCGTCTGTTCAGAGTCTCCGTCAAAAGCTCAGTGTCAAGCTCAAGATCAAACGTTCCTCCATCAGTCCGGGTAACTTCAGCTCTTCTCCACCAGCACTACACCGTCGTCTCTTCCTGGTTGCTGTTGCTCAGTCTCTTGTAAAACCGGCGCCACGACTGCAGCGTCTTGCCCGACCAGATCCAGAAGCCAGACGTGATCCCCACTATCATGGTCATCAGGTACTTGATCATGAACACGGTGAAGTCCGGCGTCACCGGTGCGAAGTTTCCATCGGGGCACGGCACGGCAAATCGCTTGCACGTCTGCATGTGCCACGTCCTCTCCCACCGCGGCCGGAACGCCTGCTCGTAGAAGTAGCAGGCGATGACGATGGTGGCGGGCACAGTGTACAGCACGCTGAATACGCCAATCCGCACCATCAACTTCTCCAGCTTCTCCGTCTTGGTGCCGTCGTGCTTCATGATGGTGCGGATACGAAAGAGCGACACGAAGCCCGCCAGCAGGAAGGAGGTGCCGATGAAGAGGTAGACGAACAGCGGCGCCAGCACGAAGCCCCGCAGGGCGTCCACGCTGTAGATTCCCACGTAGCAGACACCAGTGAGCAGGTCTCCGTCCACCTGCCCCGTCGCCAGGATGGTGATGGTTTTCACCGCCGGAACTGCCCAGGCCACCAGGTGGAAGTACTGCGAGTTGGCCTCAAGGGCCTCGTGACCCCATTTCATCCCGGCTGACAGGAACCAGGTGAGGGACAGGATCACCCACCAGACGGAGCTGGCCATGCCGAAGAAGTAGAGGATCATGAACAGAATGGTGCAGCCTTCTTTCTTGGTGCCCTGGGCCACCATCTTGTAGCCGTCCACCTTCAACTTATCGATACACACGACTTTGTCCTCCAACAGGAAGCCCGTGGTGTAGGCCAGCGCCACCATGAAGTAGCAGCCGGACAGGAAGATGATCGGTCTCTCCGGGTACCGAAACCGCCTCATGTCCACCAGATACGTGAGCACAGTGAAGAGGGTGCTCACACAGCACAGGACGGACCAGACGCCGACCCAGAGCCGACCGAACTTTAACTCCTCCTCACGGAAATACATCAGTCCATTGGGCTTGGAGACCTCGCAGGGGGCGCCGCAGTCCTTCACCCCCAAGAACTGGTAGCTGAGGTAGGTGGGCACCTGGAGCTGCAGGGGGCAGGAGAAGGGCTGGTGGGGCCGGACATACGGCGGCAGGGTCACGAGCTCAGGCGAGCCGGGGGTCGGGCCGGACACGGATCTGTCGACGTCGGTTGTGTTCTGACCCACGCAGATATCTCCTGATCCGTGGACCGGGAAGTTCTCGCAGCGCAGCCTCTCCGGCCACTGGAAGCCAAATTTATTCATGAGCGCCTCGCAGCCCTGGCGTGCCCGTTCACACAGTGACCGGCATGGCGGGATGGCCTGCTCCAGAACCGTGCAGACCGGAGCGTACATGGAGCACAGGAAGAACTTCAGGTCCACGGAGCACTGGACTTTCACCAGTGGGTAGAACTGGTGGACCTCCAGCCCAGCGTCCTCCTGGTTGGTGTGTCCCAGCAGGTTGGGCATGATGGTCTGGTTGTAGGCGATGTCGGTGCAGAGCGGGATGGAGATGGGCTGACAGAAGCCGTGCTCTGGGAGGGAAACCCCCCTCTCATACTGACTGCTGCAGGACTGGAGGAGGAGCGCAAAGACCAGAGAGCAGCCCGTCACCCACACCCCCCGCCGGCCTCTCCCCACCGCCATGACAGACAACACCACCCCTGAGGAACTGGATCCCGCTGAGGAGCAGTTCAAAAACCAGCTGAGAGCCTGTTTCCAGAGGCACAAATCCGTGTAAGGAGCCCTTTAATGCCGCATTCCTTCACTACTCCACAACTCTCCAGGAAAAAGGAGGGAAAGTGAGTTTGTTCATGGTCCAGTCTTTGAGAGTCAGTGGATTAAAACACGTCTGTTCAAGTAAAAAGCGGCAGATTTAAAGTGTGTGAGGAGTGGGGGTGTCCGGTGTGGAGGGTCCGGGTCTCCTCACACGCCTCACTGAAGTTCCGCGTGTCCCTGAACCATCACTTATATCCGCTCTCCTCAGTCTGTCCGCGGGGCCGCGCTCATCACTCTGCCCGGGACAGTTTCCAGGCGCCCCCCCCCCCCCCCCCCCCCCCCCCCCGCCGACATTCACCGCCCTCTTCTGCATCGCAGGAGGGGGCGCCTGGAAACCCCAGTCTGCCGCTCGATCCTCCAATCACACGCTTTGTTTTCTCAACCGTCTCAGCGCTGATTGGTCGGTGGAGGTGAAAGGGGGCGGGGCGTTGCGCAGGAGCCGTCACAGAGCTGCTGCTTAATATTCCTGCAGGGACTCATAATGTTTGAACGAAACTACAGGTACACGAAGTATTAGTACATCAATATGTACAATATGAAGTACTTGTACATGTCAGAAATAGTCAGGAAATACTTCACTTTTACTACTTAGTTTAGTTTCATTGCAGATTAATGAAGCGCATTAATTTCTTTAATCATCTCTAATTAAAATAAACACCTTCTATTTTCATTAGTAACAATATTTTCAAAGTAAAAGTACACATTGGATCATTTCCTGCTGCTGGTGTGTTTCATCAACACCTGGAACATCCTCAGTTATTGGTGCTTTTATTTTCTTATTGATTTGAATCTGGAGTTTCAAAATAAAAGGAAAAAATAGAATGTCTATGTGAATGTATAGAAATGACTGAAAGAATGAATTCACATGTTGCAGCAGTAGAAGAAACACACACACACACATCTGGTCATCACCTGAGCGTTGTCACAGGGAGGAGTTCATCTGTCCTCATCCAGTCCTGGTCCCGTATTCAAAAAGCATCTTGAGGCTAAAAATAGCTCTTATCTCGCTGATTTAGGAGAAACTCCTAAAATGAATGGGCGTCCTGACTTTAGGACTCCTTTTTTTTTTTTACTAAGAGCGATTCACAAAGACACTCCTCAGTCTGAGAGAAGTTGGCAGCAGTCGAGAGGACTCCTGACTCACTAAGACCAAATCACAAAGAATCATAAAGAGCTGCCGTCACTCCACATCACAGTGTTTTAAACCTTACATGATGCTGAATCACTGAAAAGATTCCACTCAATCAGAGGGAATAATGATCGTTGTGAATGATCAATTCTCTCAATGGAAAATTGAGAAAAGCTACCTGTCCTAGACTCCCTAACTAAACCACAGCCTGTTGTAGCTGCACCTGTTGTAATGTAGCTGTGGTCCCAGCTGTGGGTTGAGGTGTGTGTCCACTGCTGCTGACTTCTCTCAGACTGAGGAGCTACTTTTAGCACTAAGTGTCTTTGTGAATCGCTCTTAGGTTAAAAAAAAAAAAAAGGAGTCCTAAAGCCAGGACTGACGCCCATTAATTGTAGGAGTTTCTCCTAAATCGGCGAATGCGGGACCTGATCTTCTGCAGTCAGCTCATGATAAATGTGGTTTTTATCTCGACCCTCCATCAGCTGTTCTCACAGACTGGATCTGATCCAGGACCTGATCCACCACCCCCCCAGAACGGTCAGGGGTCAGGACGACTGCTCCAGAGTAATGAAATATATTCAGTGTTTTCAACTCCAAGCAGAGACGTTTCCGTGAGACCCACTCTGACAGATTTTCCACAGACTGAATGAAGAGAAGAGAAGAAGAAGAGAAGAGGAGAAGAGTATAAACACATCACAGAGTAAAGTAAACACAGCCCCAACTCTTCAAAATAAAAGACCTGGACCGGTACCCATCCATCACTGCTGCCTCGTCTCTTCTTCTACTGTTTCTTTACTCTGCTTCACATGAACATAAACATAAGAGGAAAAATGGAAAACAAGAGAAAGAGTCCAGGAGGACAGAAGGAGAGGAAGACAGAGACGGAGACAGAGTCATTTTCTTTCAACCGTGTGAATGATGACGTGTCCCTGTCTCTGCTCTGTCCAGCAGCTTGTGTCAATAAAGTTCATTTGAATGTGGATTTCTCTGAGGCTGATGAAAGGATGGAGAGAGACTCATCTAACCCAGTATCTAACATGGAGCTGCTGCAGCCAGATAAACCTGGACCAGGATCTTGATCTGGACCAGGACTAGGACCAGAGACCAGATAAACCTGGACCTGGACCAGGAAAGAGGTTCTGCAGGTTCACCTTACATTCAAAAAACCTGCAGACCACCTCCACCTGACACTGAACCAGGTACATGACCCACACCTGGTCCAGCCCTCCCTCTCTCTCGCTCTCTCTCTTTCCACTCTGTCTCGATGTCTCTCGTCCTCCCAGCGCTGAGTGATGAGGCGTCTCTGCAGCTTTCTGCTGTTTCCTGCTGTTTTCATCACCACACACACACACGCATGCACGCGCACACACACACGTCTCCTCACCATGTGGTGATAAGCAGCAGCGTGTGACCTGCATGTAAACTCTCAGACACACAAAGTGACTGTTGTTACACCTCAGCTGTCCGTTACCACGACAACACACAGCTGACAGTTGTTGTGATTGAGACTACAAATCTAATCAGAGCTGATTGAATGGAGTGTGATGAGCTCCTCGTGATGAAGGTTTCTGTTCAACACCGACTGACAGGAACTTGATTCACAGTCTGTTTGTCTTCCTCTTCATTTCCCTGCTAATGATTTCCTTTGATTATTGATTAATCTGCTGATTTATTGTTGTTTATTACATGACAGAACAATAACATACACACAGCCTCACCAATAGAAAACTAATATAAAGATGTAAACAAACAACCCACAGAGAAGAAAATCATCTACATCTGTTTATGTCTGAATCAACTTTTAGTTTCTTCTCTTCAGAAAAGTGAGGAACACACAGATCGATAAACTGAACTCACTGTTATAGATCATTTATCGGCTTATTTACAGCTTATAAGATTTATTATATTTTATACAATATAAAATCTTTAACATTAGTATAGAAATCAATATAACACACGGACTTAAGTACGTTTCAGTGTGATTTATATGTAGCTAAGATAGCAGTTACTGCTACTCTGCTAAGCTAGCTCATGATTACATTCAGTGGAAACGTGTTATTAAAAAGGATATTTGTATTAGTGGAAATACGTAAATGTAGTTTTAGCTTTAGCAAAGGCTAGCTGTGGCTAGCTCACCAGCTAGCTTTAACTAGCCAGGTTAGCTCCGTCTTGAACTTATTGTAAATTTAGAATGTTGTTACCATGGAAATGATACATTTCTATGACACCAGACTTATTTACGTGGTAAACAGACGCCTCACGTTAAATAATGTTTAAGTTTTAAACGTAGTTACTACGTTTTAGCTTGTGGCAGGTTTGTTCTGATATTTATTCTTTGTTTGAAATCATCAGCGATGACCATGAGCGTCTGCAGAAAGTCAAGGAAACAAAGACTCAAAGTTTGTCGAGAGAAAACAAAGAAAGCAAACAAACAGAAAACAGTCGAGGGCCGGACATCAAAGGCTGCTGAACATGGTGATTTATTAATGATGCCATTTGTTCGAGTGTCGTGAATGAATTTTCTCATCAAACAAAAAACAAACACTTTGTTAAATATGCACAAAGACCGAACTTCTCTTTTATCTCACAAATCAATCAAACGTACATTTGATTTTCCTGTCAATCAACTCGATCTCACTGTGTCTCTGTCAAACAAATAATTCTATATTTATACATGAGCACGATCAAAACAAGCGAACGCGTCGAGTTCAGTTGTTTTCTTCTGTAGAAACAAACACGTTGATCAGTAGCTTCGCGATGAACAAAAGAAACAAAGAAACAAAAAAAACTCTGTGAAACAAAGTGGTGACTGTTTCTCTGCTGTGACAACAACACCCGCTAATAAAAGGCCGGTAGCCTACATCTAAATCACAGAAGAAGGAGACGTGAGAAAATAAATTCAGTAAAGAATCAACAAGAATAAAATGCTAACAACAACCGCTCCGTACTCCTCGTTAAAGAATATAAAAGGTTTAGTGTTTGGCTGAAAAAGACTAAAAAACAAACAGGTCCATTTTAAAACAAACTGTATGTTTGATTATCATGTTAGCATATCTGGCTAACTAGCGTCCAGCTACAGTAACCTCGAGCTACGAGTGTATGAGATAGAAAGAAACTGTGATGTTCCTCGAGCTTCTCATTGGTCCTGACTCACGACCAGCGTAGCTCAGCCAATCGGCTTGTTCAGCTAAAATACAGCAGCAGTCACATACACCTGAAGGGGTGGAGCCTCTTTAAATCCACCTGGTTGCTGGCCACCAGTTTACAGCCTGTGTAAAGCAGCGTAGCAACACAGAGTTTAATTAACTTGCTACACATCATTAGCTCAGTTAGCTTCACTTCATTATTTATATTCCTTCAGTCAAGAAGAGTCAGAGCGTTTTTCATTCAAGTGTTCCAGGCTGTCTGCTTCTTATTTTGATGGTTTCAGCTTCATTTGTGAAGCTGCTATAGCTAGCAGCTAGCACCCTCTGCTGGCTGGAACAAGTGTAACGCCGACGTCTGTTGCTCGTCTATTTTTAATTCTCAGAAACAGGGACGGGGACGTCTGGTTATCTTAGAGGGATGTGATATTTCAGGTTGTGTAATGTGTAAAACGTCTTTGTTATTGTTATTATTGAGTGTAGACTGATGAGGGAAAAAAGAATTTAAATGATTTTAGCGGTAACATTACAAGATGTGAAGAAAGTGAAGGAGTCCGAAGACTTTCTGAATGAAGCAGAATTCTCTCACCATAGAACAAGTTTATTTAAGCAGCTTCAGGCAGGTTTATTGTGTATAAAGCATTTATATGATATATGTTGGAAAAGTCAAACTTGATCTAAAGCAACTTTTCAAAGTGACAACTTGGATCAACTGAAAACACTTTAATCTTCACACGCGGCCAGAAAATCACATTTCAATAAAACACACAACACACTGCAGAGTTGCTGCAGATTCAGTCAATATTCATGAAGAGTTTCAGGGGATTTCCTCAGAGAAAAACACATTAATAAATCCTCGCTAATCTGCTGCTAACGCATGCTAAAGAATGCTAACATATGCTAACAGGAATCAGGGTGGAGGGGGGAGTAAACTGTTCAGACTGAAGGGAACATTTTATATTTAAATCAACAATAAATCTGATTAAATTAGATTTACATAGAAGAAGATTCTTCCTCCACCCTATCAGCACGTAGCTTCATGCTAACAGCCAGATCACCTGTGATCACACCTCAACACCAGCTGTGATGATGTGACTGTCGTCTGCTGGTTTGGCGCCTCAGTGCCTTTTATTCCATCGGGGGGGG
>NW_019525527.1:1072896-1083911 GCF_002814215.2 Seriola lalandi dorsalis | reverse complement strand
GGGGGGGGGTCAACGGTCTTAAATGGATGGTCACAGTGAAGGAGGGGCCAAACAGACAGAGAGCATCTGAGCCGAACGAGCCGTTTTTACTCTGTAATTATTAAAGTAATTCTTTAGGGTGTATTTACTTACAATGAACTTACAATTATAACTGAATTACACTGTAAAACTTCAGCTGATCTATTCTCAGCCTTTAAGTTTTATTAATTTCATGTTAATTCAACAAGAATGTGTTTTCTTACTTCATTCCTTCACCTCTTCTTTTCATGGCAGATGATCTGAAATTAAAACAACTTGTGTGGTGTGAATTAATAAAACTGAATGTTTGATGTTTTATAGTGGTTAACACGATAATGATAATTTCTAATTTACAGACAAGATATTGTAATACTGCAGTTTTATTCCCTCATATGTTTAACAGTTGTCTCTGAGTTTGTCCCTTCAGACTCTCCGTCCCTGGAACATAGGTCAATATTACACATCATGATTTTATTTTGAAGGTAAGCTTGACTTATGGTATTGTTTCTCACAGTTTGATGCTAAGATGCTAACTGTTCTTTGGTTTTGGCTAGTCTCAGTTTGTTCACCCCTCTGCTCGTCCTCTCAGGCGGATGGTGATTTGATTGGAGGGTTTCATCACCAGCACTTGGCGCCAGGCAGCAGGGAGGGTTTCACCCTCCGCCCAGGGTTGTAGATGTCCCTGACCTCCGTCTCCAGACGAACACCTGGAACCTTGAAGATGGACACAGCTGAAAAACACAGAAAAACCCTGTGAGGCTGGGTTGGTTAACTGCATACTAACTGTGTTAGCAGGGTGAGACTGGACAGAATCAAACCGGCAGCTACGGAAACATAGCATATGTCAGTGAAAATGATTATCTTACCATATATATGGCCATACTAGCATGTTAGCATATGTATAGCTTTGTTAGCATACAACTATGTTAGCATGTAGCCATGTTAGCATGCCCTTACTGTCTCTGAGGTGCATGATGGGAAGAGGCAACGTGCTGAAGTAAGGGTGCTGCAGAGAATCGTGGGCTGAAATCCGGTCTGCAGGGACTCCCTTTAACATCCTCTGGACCAAGTCCTCCGTCTTATAGGGCAGCTGGTTCAACCTGATTCAGATCAACACAGACTGATTGATGGGCCTGTTAGCATTTGGCTCTTTAAGCATGCATGTGGTCCTGTTAGCATACATGTAGCATGTGTGACATGTTAGGATTTAACATGCGTACAACCCTGTTTGCGTGTATGTTGATTATGTGTGTTTGCGTTCAATATGTTAAGTGATAGTTAACTCCATGCTAACATGCTAACAATTTACCATATGGTAGACTGAGTAATACTGAGCCCCATGGTGGCAAACTCTGTTGAATGACAGCAGGCTAAATGCTAATACCTTAGCTTAAAGTGTTAGGTAACCCGGGCTCATGCTAACACTTTAGCACACACTACGTTAAATGATAGTAAGCGCTATGCTAACACTTTAGCATCCATTATGCAGAGTCACAGTTAGCTTACCTTTTCCAAACGGTCCTGAACTGTTTTGGCTCGGACTGATGAAACCACTCTGAAGAGAAAACAAACAGCCAACTGTTAGTTAACATGCTAACATGCTAAACTAACTTTAAAATATTTTCATAGTGCAACATGCTCTAAGCTTTGTAACTACAGTTCCCATAATACTTTGAGGAATGTAAATGGTAAATACAGTCAGTTAGTGGATGTGAGAACTTGTGGTTCAGGTCTGACTCAGTGAGGACTGATCTTCACATTCACCTCCCACAGTGTCTCCTGCTGAGAGGAACATGTGAGGAGCTGGACCTGTTTAACCCATTTATACCGGGTGCTGCCCCTCCCGCCGGCTGCTGTGTAGCGCAGCATTGTAGATTCCTCGTCATTTTCATGACGCATGCAGCATATGAATATGTAAAATATGTATAAATATATCATGAAAATGACGAGGAATCAACAATGCTGCGCTTCGCAGCACCCGGTATAAATAGGTTAATCCTCAGCTGTTAGTCTGTGGAGGAGGTGACGTCTGACGCTCCAACATTACAGAGCATTAGTCACGGGCTGGATATATATTAATCAGGGTTATTAAAATAACAATACGTTTATTTAGACTGATTAATTAACACATATTAATGATTAACACAAATTCATGGTTAATAAACACAAATTAATGATTAATTAACACAGATTAATCACTGTGTCCAGTCCATAAGTACTTTCACTCTCACTTCACTTGTCACTTACTGTCTTGTCCTCGCTGTCTTATGATTGGCTGTTGGGACAGGTAGGGGGTGGAGTAAACTCACCTGGTTTATAATTGGGCAGCAGACTGACGCCAGGCCAGCTTTCCTCAGAGGGGACGCTCAAGACCTGCAGAGACCCACAACCCAGATATCATTATTATTATTAGTAATAGTAGTACTAATATTATTATTATTATTAGTAGTATTAGTATTAGTTGTAATAACAGTACTACTAGTAATATTAATAGTGGTAGTACCGTCCAGATCTTCCGCAGCTGTTCAAACACATCAGTGACTCCGGGGAACGCCGGCGCCCCCTGCAGCATCTCGATGAAGATACACCCCGCCCCCCTGATTCAAACACAGAAACTTTATTGAGTCACGTGAACAGAACAACCTTCAGCTGCAGCAGCTCCAGCACTCACCACATGTCCAGGGCCGTGGAGTAATCTGTAGATCCCAGCAGCACGTCGGGGGGGCGGTACCACAGGGTCACCACCTCAGAGGAGAACGTCTGACTGGGGATGGACTTGGACCGAGCCAGACCTGAATCAGAACCAGAACCGGTCAGGACCAGCACAGTAAAACACCAGTAAAGACTAGTACCATTTCGTCTCTCATTAATCTGAGATAGTTTCACATCTTTATCTGAGAAAATAAAAGTTATCTCGTGGTGTTGTGTGGTGGGCGGGCCTCTGCGTGGTGGGCGGAGCTCCTGTAAATTGTTCCTTACCAAAGTCAGCCAGTTTGAGTTCTCCCAGGTAGCTGATGAGCAGGTTCTGAGGCTTCAGGTCTCTGTGGAGGATCCTCTGGCTGTGGATGTAGCACAGACCTCGCAGCAGCTGGAACATGAAGATCTACAACCAGACAGCAGACAGGTGCAGTTCACCTTCACCAGAAACCACACCCCCCAGCCTGAGATCACGTCAGTGGGACTGTAAGGATCTGTCTTACACCCCGAGCAAGTGTCTCAGCTCGTCTCAGATCGACACAGGTGTCACTTCCTGTGCAGCACCTGCCGTCATGGTGACTGAAATGAGGTGTAGTCAGGTGTATATTGCTGAGGAAGTAGGAAGTGACTGGTGTGAAGTCAGTGGTACTCAGACACAGACAGTCAATGACCTTACTTAATTTAGTAAATTACCTTTACACATGGTGCACTCCGATGTAACAACACAAGATATTGTGATAAATTACACAACAACTGCAGAAAATTATAAACTTAAAATTTGTCCCACCCACAGCAGCTCATCACTCTGCTAGTGCACCGGTCCTCCTGCTGCTCCTCTAAACTGAATCTACTGCAGGAAACACACTGACTGGACATGACGACCTCACACAACCCCACGTCTAATAACCACAACTATCTCCTCAACATCCTGAAGGATGCGTGACGTACCCGGACGTTGTGTGAGTGCAGACCTCCGGGGTGTTGGGTCATGTACTGGGCCAGGTCTGTCTGCTGCAACAACAACGACAGAAGAAGAGGAGTCATCACCTGCAGCCTGATGTCTGACCAGTGAGATGCTTCATTAGAAACAGTGGGGCTGTACATTAACTGCTGACTGCAGCGCCCCCCCCAGGTCAGCATGGACATGTCTCTCACCACGTATTCAAAGACCAGGGTGAGCGAGTCTCTGGTGTGGATGATGTCGTGGAGGAGGACGATGTTGGCGTGTTTCAGACCTTTGAGCAGGGATGCTGCATGCATGCACACACACACACACACACACACACACACACACACACGAAACCGGACACTGTGGGTGTTTCATATAAATCAGATGAAGTCATGATCTGATTGGTCACCTTCTCTGATGGCGGTGAACGGGACGCCCTCCTCCGTCTTCATACGAATCACCTTCAGAGCCACGAGCTGCCCATTGATCCTGCACGGAAGAAGAAACGTTCACAGTGAAGTCAGAGAGACACATTACAAATGTGTATGAGTGTTTGCTGGAGGATGGTTCTGTACAACCTGGCAACCCAGTCGCTGTTCTTACCAATGTCGTATGACTGATCTAAGAAGCATCAGTCAATTATTATTAACCATTAATTAAGACAGTCCTGGTGAAGCCTCATCAGCTTTGTGTCATTACTGTAACATGGACTTCCTGTAGGACTTTTATTAAATGCACACATTTAACAATATCACTGTACATTACATATTCTACTGCAGCTGTGTGTGTTTGTGTGTGTTTACAGATGTGTGTGTTTGTGTGTGTGTTTACAGATGTGTGTGTGTGTGTGTGTGTGTGTGTTTACTGATTGAATAATAGAATCTATGTTATTGTCATTAGCATCAGCTGGGTCTACAGACCGTGGTGACATCATCAGAGCGTGATGACTGACCTGCTGATGCCTTTATAGACGGAGGCGTACGCTCCCTCCCCCAGTTTCTCCAGACTCAGATAAGACTGAGCCGTTCCAAACTGAAGACCTGGTTTCTGAACACAGCACACGCGTGTTACACGTCATGTCATACAGCATATCACATATGCTGTGTGTCATATGATGTGTCATCTCATCATGTCATATTTAAGGAATCACATCAGATTGTATCACACAGCATGTGTCAGGTCATACCGTATGTCACATGCTATATGTCAGGTGACATCATATGTTATTGTCCATGTGTCTCATCCTGTCTTATGTGATGTCATATATAATAATCAGATCACATAATACACATCACTGTACATGTCCTGTCGTCTGTCACATCACATGTAATACGTCATTATATGACACGCCACGTCATGTGTCCTGTTATGTCATGTGATATTTCTTGTCATATATAAGGTCACATTTTGGATTTTACCTTTAAACTAAACATGTAAATAAAAAATAAATTAAAAAAAACTTTTTATTTTCATTATTCATCGATGTCTCATCAAATGATTTTAATCTGAGTCTCTAAAGTCTGTACTTAGTCGTTAAGAGGAGCGACAGGTGTGAGATGTCAGCTGACCCAGGTGAAGTGGTCTTCGCAGCCCCTCCCTCCCAGCGGGTCACTGTTGCTGCGTCCTCGCTGAACTCGTAGCCGTCGCACCTGAAGCGTGTGGAACCACTGAGGCCGAGACTCAGAGGGGGACGAGCCAGACCAGTCCGGATCCAGCTGTGCCACAAAGACGCAGGGCAGGAAGTGAAAATCTGAAACCTTTCAACCACCTTAAACTGTAATACCACCTTAAAAATGTTAGGCATACCATACACAGTAATATTAAATCAAAGTACATCCTAATTTATTTTTATTCAATTATTAAATTGTTGTATAAATATTACCAATAATAAATGTAATATAAATATTTTTACATACAAATAATATAATTTAAATGTTTTATTAAATTATTTGAATAAGTTTGTCAGTTATTAACTTATCTAATACATTGCATTAAACCGTGTTTGCTTTATTTTTCTGTACTTAGTTTTTAGTTCTGGAATTAAAAATATGTTATTATATTATTCAAAAATTTCTAATGTCTAAGGATACACTGTAAAAAATGAATCACAGCAAACAGTGATGTGCTTTAACAATATCACTGTGACAGATTAAATTAAAAGAAAAGGCAAAAAAATTCATACCACAATTAAAACCAAAACAATTACACTATGAAAAACAAAGACCATGGGAAGAAGTCCAAAGTGTAAGCCAGGAATCACACTGTAAAAAATGATGACAAAGATGCCAAGCAGTGGAGAACACTGTAGAAAATGCAGCAAAGTATATAAAAATATATGTAAAAAACTCTCTCTCTCTCTCTATATATATATATTTATTTATATTTATATATATTTATATATACACACACACACACACTGTAAAAAATTACCAAGACATGTAACATGTCAGTTTCATCACATACCTCAGCAGGAGGGAGCGAAGTCGAACTTCTGCTTTTTCTGAAGCCGAGATCCTCCATCTTCACCTCTTCCTCCTCGCCATCATCATCATCATCTTCATCTCTCCTCTCTTTCTCCTCTTCATCTTGCTCACCACAGCAGCACCTCCTCACCCACCACCCGGCCTCACTCACCCACCGGGACAAGTCCTCCATCTTTTCTTCTCGTCTTTACACTCCACTCCTCTTCCTCCTCTCTCATATGACTCACATGGTCCAGGACGAGCAAACAGGGTCCCATGACCATCCCTAACCAACACCCCCCCCCCTACAAAAAGACACACACACACACACACACACACACACACACACACACACAGAGTTTAGAACAACAGTGTCCATTCAGCACAGTGTATGTGTGTATTTGCTGCCCTCCAGTGGTCACTGTCTGCAAATACAACTCTGCACATGGTGGCACATTTACTGATAATGGTCTGTCAACTGCATATAAAACACACACACACATAGGGCACATGTAGGGCATACACTATAAAAAATGATAACCTGCATGGATACAGAGAGACTCAAAACTAAAACCACTAACGTGAAACATTTTACAGATGGACTGACAGGTTTAGTTCAGGATCATCTTCATTAATGAACACCACCGTATGATGTTTGATGCCTCAATATAATCAAAGCTAATCTTACGCTGTAACCAACTACACCATGGTCACATGACTTCAACACCATAGTCACATGACTTCAACGTCACCACCACTAAACTTCAACTTGTAGTTTGATTTGGATTTCTGACCTCTTCTACAAAAGCCTTTCCTCTCACAGAGTTCGTGACAGTTTGTATAAACACAACACGGCTGTAAAGGTGGACTGATGAGTTAACGCGGCTGTAAAGGTTGAATGGTGAATAGATCCGTTTTCATGTTCAACATGATAACATCTAACGTCCCGACAACCTCTGTAGTTTCATTTGGACACATGTTAGCAACCGACACATAGAAGCTTCAAGAAATCAGGACTGGAGTTTTTACTGATGTGTTTTATGTCAGAGAATTAAATGTAAAAAAAGTCTTGTGCTTGTGTTCAACTCAGTCTGTAACTCCTGTCTCTAGCGGTCTCTCAATCAAAACAATAACAACAGGTGACATTGGGTGACATCATGAAGTAGCGTTGGATCATGGGAGTTGTTGTCTTCTCCCTGTTTGGATTCCCTCAGTGTCAGTGGTAAAGGAAATCAAACAGACTCAATGATTCTAACCGTTAAAAACACTGAATAAAGCAGTGTCACATTAAAAGTCATTGTTTGACTGACGCTGTATGGAGGACAGAGACGTCAGGGAAGAGTTGGAGCTTAGATTTTTTTCTTAAATAACTTACGAACCAGATATTCAGCAGGTTTTTAGCAGCAGCTGAATTACATACCTGAACTACCTGCAGCGGCCAAGCTGCAGTCCGACCCATGGCCCACGTCCTCCCCCCTCTCTCTCCCTGACTTTCTTGTCTCTCTCACTGTAGATATCTGAAAAAAAGCAAAAATGCCCCAAAAGTTAACTTAGAAAAATCAGTGATTCACCGACGCTCTTCAGGGGGACACATGATGTCTTAGAGTAGCTGGAAACTGCGATAGCTTACCTTTGATTCTTTAATAATTTATGAACCAGACACTCAGGATGTTTTACCAACAGCTGAATTATCCACAGAGGTGTCCTCCTCTCCATAACGAACAGACCAGGGATTAAAACCGAGACTTATAAAGCTGTTTCTATTTAAAAAAAAAACAAAAACAAAACAGATTCAGACTCTCCAGCGGACACAGGACAGGACCCCTCACGCGCCGCGGCTGGGAGCTGGGCTGTCTAACATTTGCCTGACTATTTTCTCTGATAACTTCATATTCAGAAAAAAATCCTTTATCTGGTTAAAATATACAGTTGAAAACCATCAAGGTATAGAATGTGTTTGCGGCTTAAAACTAGATTAAAGTAAATTTTACATTTCTGGAAGACAACTACAAAGCCCACCCATGCACTTGGGGGGTAGGAAGTCATCGACAGGCGACCAAATGAAACGAACCGTTACCACAGATCCTCTATAACAATATAACGAATAGACTGTAACTTTATTAACTGTCTCGGTTATTACCATAATTAAAATCCATGATGCCTATGAGCCAGGCGGGCAATTAGTATGGAAGTGAATTGGCGCCATTTTTATATCCGGGCATCCAGTTAATACTACAACAATGCTAATAATACATCAATGTTAAAATCACAGATTTCTCTGAGCTGAGGCTGGAAACATCTGGGATAACGTAAGTACACTACTCGAAATATACATATATAACATAGCTCAAGTCATTTTTAGACATTTTAATGTGGAAAAGTTACAGATTATAACTTATTTATTTCAGTTATGAACCAAAAACTCACCCAAGGGTAAGTTAGCTAAGTAAAGCTAAGATTTCTCTGCCGCCAAACTTTGTTTCATGGCGGAAGCAGGTGGTGGTGACTGTTGATGACAAGAACTTCGGCCATTGTTGCATTTAGAAGACAAGAGGTTATAATAACCTCCGCTGTGCAGCTTTGTCCTCCTGGCAGACTAGAGGCTACAGTGAGTCTGTCGGAAACTGAGACCGGTCGGGGCTAGCTGGTTAGCATGCTAACTTCAGTTGAAGAAAAGACGTGACAGACACTAGTAAACATTGTTGTTAGTTTCCACCTCTGGAGACAGCTGTTAGTGAGTAAAGGGATGATATTTGATGGTGAACTCACAACGTTTTTTCTAGACTGGTAAGTAAACACCTTCCTACGTTAGCTATATAGAGATAGCAAAAATTACAAATAGCCCCTAAAACCCATTGAATTAGGGACAGGCAGCTAGTGCTAAAATGCTAACTCATTTCCGCTGCACTCTGTCACCATAGCAACTATAACACTGTGAAAGTGACCTGGCTTCTCTCCAGCAAACACCGACTTCTCACTTAACCTCCAGGAGTTTGGTTGTTTCTAAACGTTTGTGTCTCTAAAAAAAGTCAAACTATAACCGAACATGTTTTTAACTTTTCCGTCCATAAGTTTCTGTTCTGTATTTTACTTTCACCTACCATTGTGACGCATATTATTTTCTCCTCTGAAGGTAATGTGAACAGATGGTAATGGTTTACTCGATAACACTTAACGTCATTACTTCAATTATCTGACCTTCATGTTGATGTTGTTGTTGTTGTTGTTGTTGTGTTTGTTACCGGTGCCAGACCGAGGGGAAATCTGGACCGGCAGCAAAGGTTACACAGGCAAGGCTGCACCATGTAGCCAAGAAGAACAGTCTGTGGATTAATAAGGGAGAGAGCCAAAGTTAGCGTCTTGCTCCAGCCGATGCTCATTTAATATTAAATACAACACAACAGTATAAAACTACATATTTGTGTATATTACCACATACAAATGTCGGTAGCTTGCGCTGACAAAACAGTAGAAAACCGAAATTCACGGAGGTTAATATTCTCAATGGCGGCGCCCGCCAAGACACACACTAACAAAAATACGTCCCAAATACATCTCAAAACCATGTCACAACTTCACACAACGATCTGTAATGCATTTACACGATATATGAACCCAAGCTAATCATAGAAAAGCCAGTTTTAACATACCTGTGGATTAATAAGGGAGAGAGCCAAAGTTAGCGTCTTGTTCCAGCCGATGCTCATTTAATATTGGGCTGCGCATGCGCAGAGCACATACGTGTAATCTCCCTTAGATATCCACAGTGGCATTAGAGCGCCGTCTACTGACATCTTTGAGTATTGACCTCATGTCAAAACTGTATAACAGAGTTAGATTAGTTCAAATAATTAACAAGGCTCCAGCCCCCCCGTGACCCTACTAGAGGATAAGCGGTAGAAAATGGATGGATGGATAGATGGATGGAAATAATTAACAAAAAATTAGGGGGTGTCTGTTTACATGAAAAACTTAACATGTGGCATTTCCAACCCACTACATGTTATTATAATTTTACTGTAACTGAGGTCAGCGCTGTAACTGGAAAGTCTGGACAGACATTAACCATGTCCGCCATGTTGTATGTTTTCAGAAGAAGCAGTGGAATAAGAACAGAAACAGAGAAACAATCAGCCTGTGGAGAGGCCAGAGAGGAGTGACTGTTCTCCCGCTGTCTGAGCCTCTAAATGTGGTCTGAGCTCGACCAGACAGCCGCTGGAGAACAGCTGTGACTTTCTCTGTGGGTGAGTGGTCTGTCATTAGATTTACACTATAGGACTGATGTGGACTCAGTGTGGCGGGCTGAGGGGCTGACAGCAGAAAGACAGTTAACACCACATCACATGAGTCAGAGGCTCCTGGTTCTCCAACAGGAAGTAGTGTGGCTTCTTACTTATGTTTTACATGAATATTAGCCTGATCAATATAGACTATTATTCCCTATGACTGATCAATACTTACTGTGACTCCCTATCACTGATCAATACTGACTATTAATCCCTATCACTGATCAATACTGAACATGTCATGTTGTTGTCAGAGCTTTACTGAGACTTTATTTATTACTAATTTCTCATTGCTGGATCAATAATCAGGATCAGATTCTTCAGAGTAACTGAATACATTTACTCTAGTGCAGTTCTGAGGTACTTGTACTTCTCTGGAGTGTTTCCATGTTCTAGTACTTTATACTTGTACTGCATTAGACATAGACTGTCAGATAAACTCAGTGGATGTTAATGATCGTCCATGATCCCGTGTGTTTGCTGGGCTGCTCTTCACGTCACTGCAGCGTCATGACGCCATCTAGTGGACTGATGGTAGAAGTACAGCAGCTGATGGCAGCTTCCTCTTCCTCACACTGATATGAAACAGAGAAGAAGAGCCAA
>NW_019525527.1:1066350-1072830 GCF_002814215.2 Seriola lalandi dorsalis | reverse complement strand
ACTTGTACTTCTCTGGAGTGTTTCCATGTTCTAGTACTTTATACTTGTACTGCATTAGACATAGACTGTCAGATAAACTCAGTGGATGTTAATGATCGTCCATGATCCCGTGTGTTTGCTGGGCTGCTCTTCACGTCACTGCAGCGTCATGACGCCATCTAGTGGACTGATGGTAGAAGTACAGCAGCTGATGGCAGCTTCCTCTTCCTCACACTGATATGAAACAGAGAAGAAGAGCCAATCAGTGGAGGAGCAGCTGGAGAAATGATGTACATTTGAGTTGATGTGCAGATGAATGATGTGTGTTTCTCTCCACATGAAGGTAGAAAGTGTGTGTGAGCTGATGTGGATGTGAACTCAGCAGCATGGATCAGTGTGAGGACAGAGAGGAGGGAGCCCCTCCCTCTAAAACCACTCTGTGTGGGGAACATGAGAGAAAGACCAGAGCTCAGAGGTGAGATGAGGATCTCTAACTGTCCATGACTCACATCACTGCTCCATCATTATTCACACTCAAAGCTCTGTGTGTGTCAGAGACACACCACACTCTGCTGGACCTGGACCTGGACCTGAACCTGGACCTGGACCTGGACCTGGACCTGGACCTGGACCTGGACCTGGACCTGGATCCAGCTGTGTGTCCATGAAGAGCAACAAGTCCATGGGTCAACGTGAGAATTTCAGCCAATCTGTTGATGGAAGGTAAGAATTTAAAACAGTCAGAAAGACGTTTCTCACTTAAATTCAGTTATTGTGTTTATTTAAAAATTTAAGATATTTTTCATCAGTTTTTATTCAACATGCACATTTATCAGTTCTGTTTTTGTTTCAGGATCCAGCAGCAGAGACCAGACTCTCCTGAACCCAGCTGTCTGTCTTTAAAGAGCGACCGGTCTATGGGCAGGATCATTGACTTTAAAGGGCGACGTCCATCAGCTGATCAGATGTAAGCTGTAACTGACAGTAACACTCAGGTTATTGTAGAAAGGAACTAGTTTGTACGACGTGTTGTTGGACCTGGTCTGAAATCAAAGTGTTTGTGTCTGTTGTGAACGTCCTCACTGGAAGGTGGAGGTAAAACAGTGGAGGCTTGGTGAGAGCTGTTGGGACTAAAGCAAACACTGAGCTGAAAGCTACAAGCAGCTGCAGACTGAGCTGTTGATTCTCAGTGGGATCAGCAGGACTAGTAAACCTTTACCGCTACAGGGAGTCGTCTGATTGGCCGTCACATCCAAACGTGACTTCATGGACCTTTAGCTTGTGTCTGTCTCTGTGTGGACAGACATAATGTGAGCTCATTCTTCATGATTCCTCCACAGAGTGGACCAGGAGAGCTCAGAGGTTCCCAGTGCTCAGTCTGCCCAGCAGCATCAAACACAGCTGGACTCCATATTTATGGTCTGTACATGTACAACAACTACTGTTCCATCTGTTGTGTTCACAATAATCTCCATGCTGCACTTTCACACCAGTGGACTGTCAGTCTGTCCAACATGGATCTGATCTGAGACCTTCCAACCAGTCTTCTAACAACCTGAGCTGTTCAATCAGTCATTGCATTGTTCTTTCTTTAAGGATTTCACTCTTTCTTTTGCAAACCAGTCTTTAAAATTGAATCAAATCTAGTAGGAATTGAACTCATGACCTTCAACCAATGCATCAGTTTCCTAACAGCTTGAGCTGTTTGGTTAGCTGTTTGATTTTGCTTTCTTCAAACTTCACTGCAGCTCGTGATCATTGAAGACCAAGACCTCAAAACTTCAGAGTTGTCTTCATATTTCCTGAACAAGTTGATCATTGGTACTTCAGCCTTGTTCCTTGGAGCTCTAACTGTTTCCTCTGGACATTAGTATTCTCTGCTTCTCTTGCTCATTGAACCACTCAGTGACACAAACCCATAATTTCTTACAGTTCTTCAGTCTTTTCTACAAATGTCAGATCTGGATTCATTGCACCTAATGAGGATCAATCTCACAATCTTAAGCTGCCAAGCCGTTTCCCTGACACACTCCATTTCTTAGTGTTTCTCTTGGTGTTGGGCCTCAAAGGCTTTAACCCCTGAACTCAGACCTGAAGAGCAGATCTCAAACACCCTGAGCTTTTAAACCTTTTGAAGGTTTGGGGTCTTGGTCTTTGAAATTCACTGAGCTTCATATGGATTGAACATATATCCCCAAAACTAGTTCCAAGTAAACCTCCAACACGGTGAGCTCTTTAGTTACACATGAGCTCCATTTCTTCCTTTGCCATTAAAATGTGTTTAGTCAGAGAAGCTCGCCTTCTGTTTCTTGTAGCATTTAACACAATTTATTAATTTTTCCTTCAAAATTGACTCGGGCCTCAAACACACAACCTCAAAATGATCAAAGACACTTTTTAACACCCACCATTTCAGGCTTTTATTCCAGACAGGATTTACAACATGTAGTAACTCACATGTGAACCAGCGCTCATAACAATAACCTTTGTGGGGTTTTTCAGGTGAGGATCTTTGCAGAAGCAGCAGCTCTGTCCTCTCAGGTTCTTTTCTCAGCAGCTTCGAGGACGGCGGCGGTGCTGTCCTTCGCCTCCTGCAGCAAGGCCGACACTCTTTTCTGAGTCTGCAGCACAAAATGGCATCACAACCACAGCCAGACGATTCATGGTGAGACTTGATTTACAGATAAGTGACTTGGAAAGAGCACATGAACACACTCACAGCCGCTCTGAAGGCATCGTCTTTGATGTCTTTCAGGTTGATCATCACGTTGTAGTACGCTCCAAAAACAGCCGTCTCCAAAGCTTTAGCTGCGACCTGGAAACACCAGACAAAACATCACAGGTGTTAATGAGGAAACTCGTTTATTTAATGCACTTTAATATCCTGATAATAATAAGAAACTTATTGCTACAGCAGCTTTTAACATAACATGACAGAAACTAATTAACTGTTGTTAGTTCATCTCCAGCAGCAGTGACTAAGCTGAAGAGTCTCACCTGAGCAGGTAGAAACCAGTGTTTGTGTCTCACCTGAGCGTCAGACTTGCAGGCGACATTTCCGTAGACGACCATTTCTTTAAGAGGCGGCCAGAGGACACTGACCCTCTCCGCCAGAGCCAGCGGGACACCCACGGCTCTCTGCAGCCCCCCCTGCATCGCAGCCTCTCTCCTGATAGCAGAACAGAGCACATCTGTAACAGCACATACACATCTGGAACAGCACACACATCTGTAACAGCACACAAACATCAGTACACATCTGGAACAACACACACACACACACACACACACACACACACACATGCACATCTGGAATGTGTACACATCACCCTGCACATGAATGCATTTGGAGCATTTAACCAGAGAAAACCAGGAGGAGTGAGACATGACCTCTGAATCTCTTCTGTCGTCGTCTTTGGCATCTTCAGCGCCGCCTGCAACAAACAGACAAAGACAAACAGTTTAACATGTCGATCATCTGCCCGTGGCACAGAGACCCTCATCTGGTCCAGACTTTGTGTCCTCCTGTCTCGGAGCGTCCTCCTCACCATGTAGCTGTTGAAGGCGGTCGAGTCGGCGTCCACCATGTGCAGCAGTTCGTTCATGGCCTGATGGAACGGAGGAATCAGCCTCCTCATCACACCGTCCACCTTCTCAAACTGCCTCTTCCCGTACGTCATCTGACCCACCATGGCCCCCAGCGCCGCCCCCTACAGGATCCACACAAAACACGCTAACAGAGACGTTCAGATGTTGAGAGGTATCACTCTGTCGTATGAACACGGTGTAAAAACTGGTACCAGAGCAGCGACGGCGGCAGAAACGGATCCTCCTCCAGGAGCTGCTGTCCGAGCTCCGACGCTCCGAATAAACTGCTGCAGAGGCAGAGACACCAGCTGGCTGTCCTCCTGTGACCTCACCATGTACCTGCACAGGTACAGCCAACAGCAGCAGCTTTTATCCAGAGCTCAGGTCTTCACAGTGAAACCATGACAGACGGTCACATGTGACCTCCACCAATTACCCGTGACCACCTGCATCTCTCAGTGACTGATGCTGCCTTCAGAGAGATGTCTGGCTCTGCAGCCTGAAGCTTCAGTGATGCTCCTCAGTTAGTAGCTCAGACAAGAGCTTTCCCTTTGTACTGAACACACACATTATTAATGTGAGGTATCAATAAGAAGATGAACTCACTCTATGATCCTCTCCTTTGGCTCGAACGGGCCGAGAGAGTCGAGGCCCAGTTTGCTGATGACCTGTCAACACAGAGACAAACACAGCTTCAGATCCTGAGGTCTGAAAACGTCTCTGACACTTTACTGTGTTTCATAAAGACGCTGCTGTCGCTGACCAGCCGGACTCTGTGCTCCTCCTCCACGACGAAGAGTCGCTCTCTGCTGATGTAGAAGTCTGCAGCGTCCAGCAGAGCCTTCAGAGGGATCAGACCCACGATCTGAGAGCCCACCACCGGGAGGTTCAGGTCCTGCACACACAACAACTGTAACACACTGCAGCACCACTGTCAGGGTAATATTAAAGTGCATTTATATTACACTGCATATACATATAAATATATAACTATAAATACTTTAGTTCCACATCAGATCTGTGGAGCCTACGTTACAGACACATGTTAATGTTAAAGTGAAGCCGTGTCGACCTCTGACCTCAGCGTCCCTGCAGATCTCCTGGTACACGGTGTGGAGGGGGGTCAGCTCGTAGTCCAGGATGTTGGTGGACACCTGAGCCAGGTTGGCCTCGTCCAGGTACCAGCCCATTCCCTGCACCTTCTTCAACAGCCCGGGCTGGTCCACACAGAAACACTGGGTTAACATCTGTCCAACAACTGGTAATCAACCTGAGACACGTCTGTCATCGTGTTGTTCGTCTGTCAGTAACATCAGAGTCAAACAGTGAGGCTGATTAATGATCTGACTGTTGGTGTGAGACGAGCCCTGGTCCGGGAACAAACACTGAGCCTGTAATTAACCTGGAACCTGAGACATACCAGGTTTTCTTTGTTAGTCCGGAGGCAGTGAGCAGGTTGGACAGCAGAGGGCGCCACCGCCTCACTGAGTCAGAGCCAATCAGCTTCAAGGATAAAAAGTTAGTAGGTAAACAGTGGTGAGGTCAGAGCGAGATGTGTAGAGATGTTAACGAGTGAGAATAATTAAACAAGACAATCGCCTGCTGAGGGATTCCCACTCCCAGCATGCACCTGGTCTTTCCCTCGGCCCTGCTCCCTGATGTCCAGGGCGATGCGGTGAGCCTGCTCTTTGGTGGCGATCAGGTTCACGTTGTAGGCGATGAGGAACTTCCGAGCACCGGTGACCGTGGCGCCCCAGGACGGTACGAAGACTGCGGGGCCGAAGTCAGGGGCCCACTCCTCACATTTCAGCTGGAGGAGGGAAAAATAAAAACTGCTGAGCTGGTTCTGTTGGAAACTGAAACAGGTTCCGGGTGTTTTTACCTGGTTCTTTTCTAGATGGAGTTTTGAATGTTTGAGAATTCTACTTCCTCCTTGACATCAGACTTTTATTTTGAAACCAGCTGCTGAACATCAGCCTGTGATGATCTGCTCAGGGGGGATTTTCTGAAGACTGTGTTGCGTTTGGAAACAGACTGCTGAACAAATGAAACAGCAGTGTGATTGGCTGTGGGAGACTCACCTTCTCAGGTAGAGCCTCATACTCTCCGGCCCTCACAGAGGGAAGACTCCTCCTCGTCTCTCTTCGAGCTGCTTCTCCGTAAAGATAAACTGAGGAGGAAGAGATGAGAGATTCTACATCTTTCATTTCTCTATGTGATCATTTACTTTAACACGTTCACACACAACTTTTCTGTGAGTGAATTAATATTCTTTATTATCACTGAGAGCCTCATGGGAGGTGAAGGCTCAGGTGATTCATCCACCTGACATTTCTTAAACTCAATATTTTAGTCGTGATCTTTCAAACCTTCCTCTGTACTATTATCTTTATTGTAATTTTATACATTTTTAATTACAGTGTGTATAACTGTTATTATTCTATATTTTAATTTTGTAATATTTGTTTTAAAGCCATTTATTTTATTCACTCTTTACTTTCTAACATACGGACATTCGTGTGTAAAACTGTAAAACTGACATTAAAATAAATGAATAAATATATATAAATATTCTATTTATTTTCAAATAAACTGCATTTATTTAATTTGATTTATTTCTTCATTATTTGATTGATCAATGATAACAGATGTCTGATTATTGTCATTACTGGAGCTCTCTTGACCTCTGCTTTAAGTCTGGGTTAATCTCCCATAATTCATCTGTGCTGTCTCACCGGGGACGTGCAGCATCTCTGCCAGTTTCTGTCCGAACATGTTGGCGCAGTGGACGCAGTCGTCCATGGTGACGTTCTGGACGGGGATGAAAGGACAGACGTCCAGTGCTCCGGTCCGAGGGTGCTCACCTGGCCAGGTAACACACACGTCAGACATTTCCTTTTGTATAATAACCCC
>NW_019525527.1:1066069-1066300 GCF_002814215.2 Seriola lalandi dorsalis | reverse complement strand
GTGTAGACAGTGCGGTTGGTGGAGGCCCCGGGGTCGACGTCCAGCAGGCTGCAGCCCGAGGTGCCAGAGATGGCGGTGGAGATGGCGTCGATCACCTGACACACAGGAAACAGTTTGACCAGCTGATCCAGACGATGCTGCTGATGTCTCTGCTGAGGTCTGTCGGCCTTTTATTTTATTATCGTATAAAACATGTTTGATCCACTGGTTTAAAGAGGACTCACCCCCCCC
>NW_019525527.1:1062057-1066049 GCF_002814215.2 Seriola lalandi dorsalis | reverse complement strand
CCCCCCAACACACACACACACACACACACACACACACACACAGCTGACAGTGTGAAACTCTAACTACAGACTCATGTTTGTGTTTAATTATTGTACAATCCTGTTGAGCAGCTTCTCTCCTCTGACAAAACAAACAGGTCAAAGGTCAAAGGTCAGTTTATTTTCCACTGACAGTACAACCAGGTCCAGACTGTCTGACTAACTAACAGCAGGGTCCACTTCCTTCCAGAGCTTTTAAACCATATCACAGTCTTCTTCATCAGATCAGACCCGAGCTCTCAGTCCTCTGACTTGAGCTTCTTCTGATGAAGCTGATGATGAAGATAAAACTGAACATCAACACATCTCCATCACATGCATGACACTAAACATAATTTACACTGGATATAAAGATAAATGAATGAATGAATGAAAGAAGAGAAGCTGCGTCAGGTTAAAGATGAAGACACCGACCTCTTTGTCTCGACCCTCGGAGAAGTTTGGGACACACTCCACCAGCTGAGCCATGGTGTCTGCTGAACGACTGGCTGAACGACTGGCTGAACGACTGGCTGCAGAGTCTGCAGGTCCAACTCCAACCCTCCAAACACACACACACACACACACACACACACACACACACACACACACACACACACACGTCTGACAGACTTGAATCATTAACAGCTCTGCATCAATGATTGCCACACATTCCTCTGAACAAACACTGGCTCTAAACCTGCTGCTGCCCCCTACAGGCTGCTCAGCTCATCACAGTCTGTCCTGGGGGTGAGGGGGTGCGCTGCGGGGACGGCTGTGGAGCTGATTGATAGGGACTGTTTTCATTATTGATTAATCTTGATTAACTGTTGACAACTGTGGACACATGATCGAGCCGATCACTGATCAATACACGCTTGTTTCAGCTGCAGTGTGTCGTGGTGCAGAGCCGCCTCACGGCCTGATGGTGGCGCTGGAGAGAAGCTCCGACTGAAGCCAATCCTCTCTGATCAATCATCCTGAGACACTGAGCTCATTTTTCTGTGGTTTGATTATTGATTATTGATTAGACATTAATCCTGAGCTTTATTCTAAAGAAGAAGACTCAGTCCATGTCCAGCTCTTTACCCATGATGCTCGGTGTCACTCGTGTTCATTTGTGACATTAATGTATTGATCTGCCTTTGTTTGGTGTGGGAGGTCAGAGGTCAAAGGTCAGGGTCTCAGTGTTGATCAAAGAGTTGGAGCTTAAAGTCGGAGGGAGATGTTTCCACAGACGACATGAAGTATCAATAAATAAATGAATAAAAGCTGAAATTTATAACTAAATACATGAATAAATGCAAAATAAAAACATTTTGGATATAAAAATACCTTTTCTGTATTTCTACATTTATTTATTTATTGAAATGTAAAAATACTGAAATATGTTTTTGTTTTGCATTTATCTATGTATGTATTTCAGTATTTATTGATGATGAAGCAGCAGAATTTAAAATGTAAATGTATTGATTTTCTACGTGACTGTAGAGATACACTGATCCTTCAGTCAGCTGTTGATTTGCTTTAATCAATATGAAAACTGAGCGTGTGCTCCATCAGCTGCATGTGTTTCCACTGCTGGAGCCTAGGTGGCGCCACATCACCAAATATCACAGCTTAGACTTTAACCTTGTTTCCTGGTTTGAACTGGTTGGAATAATAATGTTCCTTTCATTTCACTTGAGCATTTTCCATTTAGCTTTATGATGATAATAATAAGAATAATAAGAATAATAAGAATAGTATTTATCTTCCCTTTTCTCTCTGAATTTTCCCTTTTAATTTGAACTCTGGGTAAAAATAAAAATAAAACTGAAACTGAATTTTGGATGAAAGAGAAATGTTGAATAATTGAGCAGCAGAGGATTTTAACGAGGTTCATGTTGTTTCACCTCTGCACAGAACATGTGATGGTTTTACCGTCAGCGGCTGAGACCGTTTCCCTTTTAGTGATTGATAATATTTTTCAAATCGGACAAACATTCACAGAAGTTGCTGATTTACAGCTGTTATCATCACGTTCAGGTTCCAGCCAATGATTTGTGGTTGTTTTTCTCTCTAGTGTCGCCTCCACTATGTCAATCAATCTATATTTATTAATATATCACCTTTCATGCACATGCGTGTTGTTCAAAGAGCCTCATCAGTGACTCTTAACTGGACCAGATTAATTAAACTAACCCTAACCCCATTCACAGATGAAAAGATGCAGTAAAATAAAAATGAAATCATCAAACTTTGAGTCCAGATCGATTTAAGTGGAGAGTCCCGTTGTTTCTTGCAGTGTTGAGCCAAACAGTTCATAAAGAAGTTTTATGATTTGATGATGCAGCTCTTTATGACACTTCCTCCACTGCAGCTCAAACACTCGCCCAGAACAACATATGAACGCATGTCCACTCCACGTCTCTGATCTGCTGCTGCTCATCATGATGGACGTTTGGGTTTTGCTCGTTTTCACTTTGGGTAAGAAAAGTTGACTTTCACTTCACTCACACAGGAAGGTTTGTTTGGTTTGTTTATAGCTGCAACAGGATGATATCTGAGGTGGTGACCTACAATACTGCATCACAATTACTCCTTTAGCTTGAAAACACTGACACCGACACATTTCTGTATTCTTCTGAAATCTTCCTTCTACTAACACGTGCACACAATCAAATATGATGAAATAATGTGTGTGAACACAGTTTGTCAGGAGGCTCGTCTCTGATTTCTTTGTCCTAATTCACTCGTCTGGGATTCATTAGTGTCATTAGTTGTTTTAGTTAATCTGAGTTTAATTATGAGATTTAGATGATTTTAAATTTGATATGATGATTTACTGAAGCTTGATGCGAGTCTAAAAGAGAATATTTATGGTACCACTTTACAATCAGACTCTCCTTAGAAATATGATGGTTTATAACTAGTTTATTCATTAGCTTGTAATAAGATGTTTCCTGCCAAATAGTGAGCTGACATGTATCTGAACTGTTCAGCCTCATCTCTCTTTGTTTTCTCCATCATCAGCATCTGTAGCTGCTGCTTCATCACGTTTGTTCAGTTACTAATGAACCACCATCAGCATCAGAAAGTTTCATCTTGCAGATCAAATGATGGCAGACCACATGATCCTATCACATGACCAGATTCATCCTCTGAGGCCTTGGCAGTGTTGTTTACCTCGACATTCTTTGTCCCACTGTTCACATCTCTGATTCTCCCACCATCATCTTCATTTTTACAACCATTTATTAATCATTTATTTAATGAGTAACTAATGTTCTCCTGTTACCAGCTTTAAATGGTAGTAACACATTAGTCACATTAATGAGTAGTAAGCAGTAACTTCATCTTGCCAAATAGTGTTTATTTATTATAAAGTGTTAACAGCTGAATTAATAACCCAACTTTAAACTATGTATAAATGCTTTATAAAGCTGGTCTGATTGTGACGTGGAACCCACTCTGTTGATCTAAATCAGTTTCCATCAGAAGTTAAAAGCATGAACTGTGGTCCACCACACTGGTCCGGACTGAAACACGTCAACATCTGTTGGATGGACTGTGATGACGTGTTTCAGACGTTCACGCTCGCCTCAGGATGAACTGTAATAACTGATGACCTCCTGACTTTTCCTCTGGCGCCATGTCAACATTTTAGTTAGTCCAGTACATGATGAATGTTGTACCTGCTGAACACCAGCATGTTAGCCTTGTCACTATGCCATCGTCAAGCTAATTATTGTAATAATTATGCGTCTGCTCACAGCTGTTCCTCCGGCCTCTACGACGACGACGACGTCAGCTCCTGCAGCTACTACTGCTCCTGTTCCTGTTACTGCAACCACCGTCCAAGAAAATACTTCTCTAACTCCAGGAAATACTATTCTAACCACCGTCCAAGAAAGTACTTCTCTAACTCCAGGAAATACTATTCTAACCACCGTCCAAGAAAGTACTTCTCTAACTCCAGGAAATACTATTCT
>NW_019525527.1:1060719-1061888 GCF_002814215.2 Seriola lalandi dorsalis | reverse complement strand
AATACTTCTCTAACTCCAGGAAATACTATTCTAACCACCGTCCAAGAAAGTACTTCTCTAACTCCAGGAAATACTATTCTAACCACCGTCCAAGAAAGTACTTCTCTAACTCCAGGAAATACTATTCTAACCACCGTCCAAGAAAGTACTTCTCTAACTCCAGGAAATACTATTCTAACCACCGTCCAAGAAAGTACTTCTCTAACTCCAGGAAATACTATTCTAACCACTTTCCAAGAAAGTACTTCTCTAACCACAGTTTCAGAAAGTACTACTCTAACCACTATCCCAGGAGGTACCACTGTTCTAACCTTTGCTCCTGAAAGTACTACCCAACCCACTGAATCTGAAAGTACTGTCCAACCCACTGAATCAGAAAGTACTGTCCAACCCACTGAATCTGAAAGTACTGTCCAACCCACTGAATCAGAAAGTACTGTCCAACCCACTGAATCAGAAAGTACTACCCAACCCACTGAATCTGAAAGTACTGTCCAACCCACTGAATCAGAAAGTACTGTCCAACCCACTGAATCAGAAAGTACTACCCAACCCACTGAAAGTACTACCCAACCCACTGAATCAGAAAGTACTACCCAACCCGCTGAAAGTACTACCCGACCCACTGAATCAGAAAGTACTTCAAATATTATTACATCAGAAAGTCCAGAAACAACTAACAATCCCAGTACTGGTCCTGTGGCTCCCACCATGGATCCAACCATCTTACCTCCTGATAATACTACTGATGTACCAACTACTACTACTACTACTACTACTACTACTACTACTACTACTAATACTACTCCTCCTACCACTACTCCTCCTCCTACTACTACTACTACTACTACTACTACTACTACTACTACCACTACTCCTCCTCCTACTAATACTATTACTACTCCTCCTCCTACTACTACTACTCCCACTACTACTCCTACTACTACTACTACTACTGCTACTACTGCTCCTACTCCTCCTCCTCCTACTACTACTACTCCTCCTACTACTCCTCCTCCTACTACTACTACTCCTACTACTACTCCTACTCCTACTACTACTACTACTACTACTCCTACTACTACTACTACTACTGTTACTCTAACAACAACTACTCCAACTACTACTTCCACCACCTCCCCCACCCCCCCCCCCCCGGTGGGTAATAA
>NW_019525527.1:1048756-1060699 GCF_002814215.2 Seriola lalandi dorsalis | reverse complement strand
CCTCTGGTGTGTAATAATGGCGGGGTGGCTCAGAACAGTGTGTGCACCTGTCCGGACCAGTGGAGCGGAGAGACGTGCTCAGAAGGTGAGCTCGGTGTAGCCACAGCAACATGGACCAAACTCAGACCTTTTTAATGATTGAACATCCTGATGGTTGATTGTGATTGATCGTGTTTGTCACTTGTGCACGTTGAGCTCCACTCTCTGGTCCAATCGGCAGAAAGCTAAAACCCTGCTGTTCTGTAGCTCCATGGACGGTACAGCTTCTAGAAGCTGCTGACACGGCCATGAATTTAGACTCTTCGGCTGCAAAACACACATTAGTCCAGAGTGATACAAACTGACCAACAAGCCAAACTCATCTCAACTCTTATTCATCTCGTCCTCTTAGAAAACTTCTGCAAAGGTGGACTTGTGGATAATTTCACATTCCAAGATACACCCATCGGCTGGTTCGCTTATTCTGACGAAGTCTGTCCCACAGGAACGAGTGGTGGTAGGTTTCATCCATCTACAGATGAATCCATGGAGATCCATCCACCTGTCAGTCTGATACACTGGACTTTGTTTTGTCCATGCAGCTGGTAAACCAAAGGCTTCCACCAGATGTTCCAACAAGACCGGATCACTTGGTTTGGACCGTCCGCTGCAGCTGCTCCAGTGTGATCAGACGCTCAGCAACATACAACTAAATGTAAGAGACGCTGCGAGTGTGTTTAACAGTGATATGGAATATTTCCAGCAGTTCCACACAGAGCTGAGACTCTTTGAGTGTCGGTCATCCTGTAGAAAGGCAGATGTACATCCGGTCCAATACGTAGGTAAAGTCAAGTGTGTCAGATTCAGGTAATAAATGCATGATCATGTGTTTCCTCTCAGCTCACCAACGTGGCTGATTTAGAGACACTGGCGTCCAGCACACAAATTCTGACGTCCAGACCTGGAGAGCTGACGGCCGACAACATTACGACCGCAGCTCATATCGTCAACACGCTGCTGCTGTCTCCTAACGCCACAGAGGTAAGAGCTGAGGCTGTAAACGACAAACTGAATGATGGTTTATGACAGACTCCGGACTGTAGAAACCTACGGTGTGTTTGACCATGAAGACATATTCTGCTGTAACAGTGTGTTGGTGTTTGTATCGCAGAGCGTCAGGGTGGCAGCAGTAGCTACCGTCAGTCAGCTGCTCAACGCCAGCACTCCAGACACCGAGGAAAACAACGCCACTCTGGGGTAAACACAGACCACCAGTCTGTCCACATCTCATGTTTAAATATCTATATTTTATCAATTTAATATTATACCATTATAATACGGACAAATAAATATATCAATCCAATATCCATCAGTGTTTCAGTGGAACTTTACAGACCATTTCTTCAGATAAACATTTTAACTGCAGGTGATGGATTTTATCATCAGTGTCTTTTTAGCTTCCTAATGTGTTGGAAACACGTTGGACTTTAGATTTGAGCTAAAATGTGTTTAATGTTGGTTTTAACCCAAAGAAACGACGGACTGTGGCTCATGTCTTGTATCCATATTTGGTTTTCACAGTTTTTATTCTCAAGCACAAAGTGAGATATATCAGCTCTTTTACGAATCATTTCCAGCTGTGATTAAGACTTGGTTGTTGACGTGGACGTAGTTCACAAATAGGAAAGTGGAGGAGGAGGAGGGTCTCCACCCGACTGAAAGAGACTAGAATCATTTTAGATCACAGTTTATCAAGTGTTTGAAAAGTTTTTTATTTCTGATTCAGATCAAAAAGTCAACAAGACTAAACTGAGCATTTCATGATTATAGAGTTTCACATTTTAAGATTCTCACAGTTGATACTTGATCTTAGACGTTTCACAGCTGCGGCTCAAACAGTTTGTGGTTAAACACAGAAGCTCGACCACTGAAGAACATAGGGCCTGAAGCTGGATGTGACCTCTGACCTCTGAGCAGACAGGACGATGATGAGCCTGGTGTGTTCTGTATGTTTGTGTGTTTCAGCCTGACGCTGACCCTGGACCAGCTCTCTGTGAACCTCAGCACCAACCTCAACGCCTCTCAGTCTCAGGTGGTTCAACCAAACCTGGTGGTGCAGTCGGCACAGGTCCCTGCGTCCGACACTCAGGGCGTCCAGTTCACCTCTCTCACGGGTCAGTGGTCCGGACCGAGCCGACCGCGACCTCTGGTCAGCTCGTAACTAACCACACGTGTGACGACTGATGGTTATGATGGAGGATTAGAGGACGCTGGAGCCTGACCACAGTCTGATAATTAAAGCTCACGGCGGTCATGAAGTCCAGGTCGTTCGACCCAGTTTCCCGCTCTCACAGCCTCAGTCAGCTGTGGTGTTATATGATCATCTGGACTACTTTCTCTTTTGTACTTTTATGACTTTATATCTTTAATATTTTACTTTGTTTGGTCTTTTATTGCCTCTGGTGAATTCCTCAGAACAGTATCAGTGCATGTGACCCATGTTGTGAGTTTGGCATAATGAATATTCAAACTCGTACTTTGGACTTGAACATGATTTACAAGTCAAACCTGGTATTTACAGGAAGTCAGATATGACACGATGCACCAGTGACATCACAGGGAGTGAGCTCCATCTGCTGCTGTGTCCTCGACATTGAGTCTGTGGATCTCTGATGATGACATCATCACTAACTGATCTGACGTCTCCGTGGTTTCAGGAACGTCTGGCAGTTTTGTTGCCAACCGGATTCAGCTGAACACCAACACGTCAGCGGTGGGGGTGGAGAACGGATTCAGAGCCGACGCCCTGATCTACGTACGATTCCCAGCAGGTCGGCTCCTGCACTAGAGAACTTTAATAAACTGGCAGACATAATGTTACTGCTGTCAGGCCCAGGTTAACTACAGCAGCACGCCGAGGTTATTTTACTGTGCTGCTCATTCTGAGAATAAGACTAAAGGTCCTCTTGTGTCTGTAGAAGCCGCCAGCAGACGTCAGGAGCCTTCGGGCGTCTCTCTGGGTTTCGTCCTCTACCAGAACGACCGCTTCTTCAGGTCCAGTCTCTACAGGAGTCGTCACGCCACCGTCAGGGTCCTGTCGGCCACGGTCGGAGGTCGTGAGCGCAGCGTGGTGCCACAACATGTGGAGATACAGTTCAGACCAACGGTGAGAAAACAGTTGAGGTTCATATTTAATATGGATGTTAAACAGAGTTTTCTGACTGAGGAAACTAACTAACTATTTACATGGTGATCAATTCGTTTTCAATCTGTTGGATTTGATCACTAGAAAACACCAGCTGTTGAACAAGCCTCATGATCACAGCCTAGTTCATTCAGTCTCTTCCTCCTTCCTTCACCATGTATGGCTAAAGTTAGAGATGTTCAATGTGCTGCTGTTTCAGCCGCCGAACGGGACGTCTCTGTACGACTTCGCCTGTGCTTTCTGGGACTACAGCAAGGAGGACTGGAGCACCGTCGGCTGCTCCAAAGGAAACGCCTCGGACGGAGTCCTCCGATGTTTCTGTAACCACACCACCAACTTCGCCGCTCTCTGGGTAACGTCACAACACTCAGCTCCAACGGCTTCGTAGACTGGAGCAGCAGTTCACACGTTAAAGAGAAGATTCCACCTGAATCATATAATTCTCTCCCAGTATTTAATCATCATCAACTGTAAATGTTACAAATGTAAGAAGAGAAAATACATGATGATGGAGACGTAGTGAAACTTTGTGTTTCAGTCTTTCAGGGAGGACTATAAGTACGCAGAAGCTCTGGACTGGATTTCCTTGGTTGGACTGTCTGTATCTGTTCTGGGTTTGGTGGTAACGATCATTTACCACATTAAAGACAAGTAAGACTCCAGTTCTCGAGGGAGACCAATCGTTTCTTTCATGCATCTTCATTTTGCATCTTTTAACATCATTTTGTATTTGTAAGTTATAAGTGGTGTTTTTATCGTGAATTACTGTCAATGATCTGAATATTTCTTTGTCTCATAATTATAATATTTTCAGAACTAAGTCATATTTTTTATTGATTTGAGAACATCGAGAAAGTTGAAGCAAAAAGTCAAATTTAGGACAAAGTTTCAAACCTGTGAGAAAAAGTTTTTTCTAAAAAAGGAAAAAGTCTAAACTTTGAAAATGACATTTTAGAATAAAATAGGCTGTTTTCAAAATACTACAAATATTTTTTTACTGAGAATTAACTTTACTCTCAATTTAATTAGTAAAATATAAAAACATTACGACGTCTTTCTCGAAATATTACGACTTTTTTCTTGAAAATACTAAAATACAAAATGTGACTTTATTCCTGAAAGTTTTTCTCTTTAGTTTTCAGAAAAAGTCTCGTCAGAACAACAAGAACTCAAAGATGGCGCTGCTGTGTATCTACGTCAGCCTGCTGGCCTTCATCATCACCTTCCTCTCTGGAGTGCAGAACTCCCACCGGCAGGACGTGGGCGAGGTGCAGACTCAAACGAACGCCATCCTGGACTCTGACGAGCACGTGGAGCCGGACGGCGGCTCGTGCACGGCGGTGGTGGCTCTGCTTCACTTCTTCCTGTTGGCCACCTTCATGTGGAACAGTGTGTACGCCACCCAGCTGGTGCTGCTGGTCCGGACCATGCACAGAAGTCTCCCCCCACACTGGACTCCGCTCAGTGTGGCTGTGGGATGGGGTATGAGACGTTAATAAGTGTTCACTGTTTACAGAAACATATCTCCCACACAGCTCTTTCTATATTCATGTTGATGAAGTTGGCACTGGAGTATCAATTGTTGTATTTCTACGTATTGTATTTCGATGAGGAACTGTCCGAATACTTTTGGCCTTGACTGTATGAGGATAACCGTTATGATTTACCACGAAGCTTTAAACTAACGCAAGAACATTCCTCACTGATGTTTTGACACATTAAAATATGTGATTTTTGAAAAAAATCTAATTAAACCATTTTAACTGATTTAACTTCTTGTATTATCTTAGGAGTCCCAGCTGTTGTCATGGCGATCACACTGGGAGCTACCTACAGGGTGGACAATCCTCTGGGATACAGACAGGAGGAATTGTGGGTCCATCCTTATAATTTATTCTCTTTGAAAACACAGTCACATGACTCGTCGTTGAACTTTGTTTAAATGAAGAAACTGAGAAGAAAACTCAGGTGTGAATAAAGCTGGTTGTTGTTTGACCAAGTATCTGTTGATCCTCCAGCTGCTGGCTCGCAGGACTGGACAGGGACAAACATTTTGACTTTGGGAAACCGATGTTCTGGGGTTTCATCCTTCCTGTGGGTCTGATCCTGATCTACAACACAGTGCTGCTGGTCCTCACCTGTGTGTCCATCTGCAGGACAGACCCCCGCCTCGCCAGGTAACACAGAACAAACACATCCATCATCTGAGAGCAGAGGGGTGTGGTGAAAACTCTTCTGTCAGTCATACTCTGACGGAGCTGTTCTGTCCTGCAGCACCAGTCAGTCTCTGGGGAAGAAGTTCCTCACCAGTTTCTCTCTGGCTGTGATACTGGGTGTGTCCTGGTCTCTGGGATACCTGGTCCTGGTCTCCTCAGAAGAAACACACTTCGCCTTCAGCATCATCTTCTGCCTCTTTACAACCACACAGGTGCGTTTGTGTCATCCTCCTTTTTAGAATTGCTCTGAAGGTTTTGTTTGTTCTGTCCAGTTGAGAGGAGCTTGGACTGATACAATGATTCTGATTCTTGTTCTGAATCATGTATGAAAAGATCAAATGGTCCAACACAGAAAGGAAGAATAAATAAATGGACACTGACCTTCCTCTTCCTGCTGGTGTTTTCAGGGTCTTCAGATCTTCGTCCTCTTCACAGCCAGAAAGCCGTCGTTCAGAGCCACCGTCTCCCGCTCTGTGCAGTACATCGCCTCGGTCAACGACATGCTCCACATGACCACGTACAGTCTGCAGAGGGTGTGGACGGGGGGGTCCGAGTCCGAGTCCGAGTCCTACAGAGACCTGAGAGACGACTGCACGGCCGGCAGCAAGACGCCGAAGGTTTCATCACCAGAGGTTCAGGACGAAGATCTGAACATAGACATGGGACAGAGGAGGATATCAATCCTCCTGACAGCTCCAACAGAGACACAAACCTGATCAGCATGGCTGCACACTTCCCATCATGCATCTCCAGTGAGTTCCAACTCAAAGAAGACAAGATGGAAACTTTTGTTTCGTTTAACAGATCAAAGGAAGTCATGTTGTTTTCTCTGGTATTAATGAAGCCATGATGAATTCCCTCCCACACCTCCCCCTCCTCCCCTCCTCCCCCTCCTCCCCTCCTCCTGTACACTGAGGTGAACAGTGAGTAATGAACTGACTCCTGCTGCTGGACACAAGGTGGCAGCATTTAGTAAGATTTTAAATCACACGGCCTGACGCCGAGTCACAACAAACATGACTTTTATTATTTTACTACTTTTATTACTTATATTTTTTAGTATTTGATCGATTGTTTAAGTCAGAATATTTCTGTTTTCTGTATTTTTAATTCATTTACTGAACATTGCACTTCAGTGATAGGTCAAAATCATTTTTCAGTTTGAATAAATCTAATAAAACCTGGTGATTTGTTGCTTCACAGTTAAAATGAACTACATTATATATGATATGTTACAATAAATAATACAATGTTTAATATATCAATAATAATGATCTAATAATATAACAGTCATGACACAAACACTGGTCATAGAAGCCTGGTCCATCGCTGCTGCGGCACTTTAAATAAAGGTGATCTCTTTATTTAAAGTCTCAACTGGACTTTAATGGTCTTTTACTGGTTCTTTTACTGGTCAGACCTGCACCAGTTTGACTAGTTCATGATGATTTGCTTGTTAACAGAAATACACAGGTGTGTCTCCACTGAGCCACCAGAGGGCGTCCTGACACCAGCGTCCAGTGACGGTTCAGTGCCGTCTGTGTTTCCTGTGACTGTGTGAGCCGCCTCCATGTTTGTCTCATGTTTGATTTGCAGTCTTGGATCTTTCCCATGTTTTATCTAAATGAAAGTTGGCACGTGAACCGTCCATCTGGTTGTGATCAGTTAAAGGCTGTAAAAGCTGCAAACACATGTCCTCCATGTCCACTCTGACTTTACGTCCACTGTTTGTCTAAACATGGGAAGAGGAATGAGAGCTGGTGTGTTAGAGAAAGGCTGACGAGGCTCTTTAAGCCTTTAACGACCACATGTTCCTGTTTTATTGTCAGTCATTAGAGTTTTCCTGCCTGCGCTCTCAGCATGGATCTGAGTGAAGCTCAGGCCTCCTGCATCTTCTGTTACAAACAACAAACAAAATGGTGGAATTCTCCTTTAACTGCAGCTGCTGTCGAGCCTGAAAGATCAATAGCACTTCATAAATTCTCCCCCACACATGATTCCTCTCAGTTTCCCTTGAATCCGCTTCATTTATTCAAACTATTTCCAGGGCTGGAGACGAGATCCAACATGTGGAGGAGCAGAAACAGATTTCCATGGAAGAGCAGGCGGCTGTTTGTCCGTCCAGAGGAAAGGGCTGATTTCAGCAGGACGGAGGATTTGAACCTGCAGCGACCAGCGCTCTCCAAGAAGCCGTGTCAAAGGTCGAGTTCTTTAAAAAACAAATTGCTGCATTTCCATGTAGATGACACGTGGTTGCTACAGATTTCCTATGGTTGTCAGGGGCTCAGGAGACAGTTGCTATGGCGTTATGGGTGGTTGCTAGTGGGTTACTAGGTGGCTGCTATGGTGACAACGACACGTGTCTCCTGGTTAAATTACAGTCGCAGCACCGCCACTCAACAGGAAGCTGGGCCAGCAGACAGTCAGTGAACGTCCCAGCACGACGTTAGCTTAGCATGAACAGGAAAACCCTGAACCCTAAACCCTGACCCAAAGTCCTGATCCTCCTGCAGGTCCATGACCCCCTTCCACTAGAAAACCAGGTCTCTGACCAATCAGAGCTGAGCCTGAACTCAGTGTGGGTGGAGCCTCAATCAACCTTATCAGCCATGTTTACTGGGAAACCTTGTTCACGCGTCACAGACTCGATCCCCTGAGACTGAACCGCTTCTCTGACTACAAAGAGACACAGGACGAAACCTGATAAATCCATGAGACTTATGTAACTGTTGGTCCAGATGTGACGGGTTTGGCTCCTCTCAGTTGCCGTAGCAGCCGTACAACACCACGTTGTCAGCTTTAAATATGAAGGCAGCAACAATAGTGTTTTATATCTTTTTCTTTGGCAGCTCGTGTTTTCTCTTTCCCTGCTGAGTGGACGGACTGACTCATCCTCGGCTCCGGCTCCGGCTCCAGGCTCCAGGCTCCAGGCTCCAGGCTCCAGGCTCCAGGTTCCAGGTTCCAGGCTCCAGGTCCAGGTTCCAGGCTCCAGGGTCCAGGCTCCAGGTCCAGGCTCCAGTCTCCAGGTCCAGGCTCCAGGCTCCAGGTTCAGGCTCCAGGTTCAGGCTCCAGGCTCCAGGTCCAGGTCCAGTGTCCAGGTCCAGGTTCCAGGCTCCAGGTCCAGGCTCCAGGCTCCAGGGTCCAGGCTCCAGGTTCCAGGCTCCAGGTCCAGGCTCCAGGTCCAGGCTCCAGGCTCCAGGTTCAGAGTCCAGGTCAACGAGCTGAGAACCAGCCTGACCTCTGGACTCTTCACAGAGGCACGGCTGCTTGTCACACCTGTTCCTGCTGTTTGACACTGACATGAGAACCACAACAACCACTGGGACAAACACTGGTCCTCCACAGAGGCAGAGCGGCGGTGAACTAAGCTCCTCCCACTAAAAACAGAAACTTGGCAGAAGCTTCATTTTGGTCTCTAACGAGGTAAAACTCCTCGTTACATGGTTCAGCTCGACTCAGGAAACACCAGAGAGAGAATCCCCCGTCACAAACCGCTCAGTGTCCAACAGCATCATAAATAACACAGGGTTACCACGGCAACGGCTCAGCGACATCCAAGAACTAGGGATGAGGACAAAAAGGTAGAAGAAAGTAGATTTAGAAAAGATAGAAGAGAAATTCACGTCCAGAATAGAAAAGAAAAGATGGAAGACGAAGGAAAGAAGGAAGAAAGGAAGGAAGGGAGGAAGGAAGAAAGGAAGGAAGGCTCCAGACCTCTGACCTCTGACCTCTGAGCTGAGAGCAGGTGTTTGACACAAATATAAAACCATTTAAAACAGTATTAATGCCATTGATTATAAATCATCTCTATTGGTTGAAGATATAAACTGTTTGACGGAGACAATGAAGCCGAGAAGATCCCGATTCTTCAGCTGAGGACTGGAACAGGGTCAGGATGGAAGACAGATCCTGGTTCTGGTTCTGTTGAGGAGGTTGATGGAGGAGATTCCCTGATGGAGGAGCAGTGAGTCATCAGAGTGTGGGAGCGTGAAGACTCTGAGGGTTTCCCACTGACTCACTCTCTGGCTCCGAGCGTCTGTTTGTTGTGGATTCTCAGAAACAGCAGCTGCAGCTGATCCAGCATCAGTTTCACACTGAACCCAGCAGCTGTCACAGCGCTCCTGCTAACACCACTGCAGCCTCTGGACATGGAGCTGGAGGATGGCGGCGGCGGCGGCGGCGGCCTGATTCGCTCTGTCACTACTTCTCATGCTGCGTTCACAGCACACTGTACAGACAGAATCTGGCAACATCAGAGTTCATCTCCCAGGGAGGAGAGCGCCACCAGCTGGAGCAGCTGACCACACTGCACCAAACAGCTGGTGCTGCGTTCACTGCGGGGCTTTTAAATCATATTTATGAGCTTCAGAGTGTGAAAAACATTCGCGCCAGCCTCAGAGAAGAACCACAGACACGTCAACAGACTGTTGCTACGAACGCAAAATAAAACATGAACACAATCTCATGTCATAGGAACCCAAACCAACACAGAGGTATCAGACGTCTGCAGTTGTGGAGGGATGTTTCCCCTCAGCTGCTGCGTTTCTAGATCTGGAGCAGATCCAGCAAACGGGACCAAACCAGGTCCTGGATCTGCTCTCAACAACTTCTGACCACAGCTCAGAGGAAACCTGAAAACATGGAGGTCCAGACGTGTCAGGGCTCAAACCTTTACATTTCAATGAACAATAACGAACTACAAGATTTATCTACTGACTGAAGGGCTTCATCATCATCATCATCATCATCATCAGACCTGCAGACAGAACTCAGGGCTGAGGAGCAGCATCCTCCTCTGTGTGATTTTAAATGGTCACATCTACAGAGGAGGGGGTTACATAACCCTCCTGATTGACCCTCTGCTACAGGGAGGTTGGTTTCCTCTGTGGGGGTGTGCAGGCGGGCCGGGTGGGACAGCATGTGGAGTCTGGAGCAGATTAAACTCTGATCTGATCAGACCTCCTCTGACTGGAAGCAGATGTGGAGTTAAAGTGTGCGGTTTGGTGACTTCATCAGTGCTGCACGGGGTTTTCCTCCACCGCTGGAGTCCAGTCAGACCTGGTCCTGAGGCAGTTTTCATAAACCAGATTCCAGCTGATCTGGAAAACAAACACCATGATGTTTGATGACATCAGAGATACAGTGAGCTGAGATTATTCATCATCATCAGCTCCTTCCATCCAGTGACTGTCTGTTTGTGTGACACCGATCAGCAGCTGATGGTGAAGATGTGAAACTGAAACAAAGACCAAGTGAAGACGCCGAGGACACTTCATCCAGAAAAAACCAGGAGGAAAATCATTTAAAACATGTTGCTGTTGAGACGTGTCACAGCTCCGGCCTGATGTTCACTGACACTGGCTGAAACAGCTTCATCCTGCAGTGAAACCTCTGGAACATCTGCCCTGTGTTACGGGGGGGCGAGGTGATGGCAGCAGAGATCATCTCCTGCTGTTTGAAGCTTCTCCACAAACAGAAACTCTCTATTTACGGCCTGTTTCATCCTCCACATCCTGGACTTCAACAGACCTCAGTTCACTTCCACAACGTGTCTGTGGATGAGTCAAAGCCACCGACACCCCCCCCCCGTCTCCCAACACCCCCGGCCTGCTGCACATCCACACAGTCAAACAATCCATAACAATCCATTCTCTCCCCGAGAGAATCACCGTGAAGAACAAGAACCTCGACCTCCGATCAAAACAAACACGAAGAAAACGAGTTAACGTTAAAGTGAGGATCAAAACGAGTCTGAAGCTGCAGCCATCAAACCTAAACTCCTGATTAATTAACTGACCAATCAATAAATGAATTAACAAAGTGTTCCTGATTGATTTTCAAGTCAGTCATGTCTTTACAGGGTCGAGTCTCAAGTCAACAATATGACCCGTGTCCAAGTCTCCAGCCACGACCTTTGTCTCTTTCAGCTGCTGTTAAAGTCGGACACTGTTTCTGTGGAGCTTTATTGTGAAGGGATCAGAGGTGATGACATCCTGAGGAACAGGAAGTGCAGTACAGACTCTTGTAGCTCTGGTTTGGTCTCTGTAGCTGAGTAATGTGTGTGTGTGTGTGTGTGTGTGTGTGTGTGTGTGTGTGTGTGTGTCTGTCCTAACCTGACTCTGAACTCTCAGCCAATCAGCTCTGCGGCTCAGACCTGCCAGGACCAATCGGGAGAGGCGCTGTCCAGGCCGATCCGGGCTCGGCGAGTGCGGTGGCGGTTTGGACGCGGGCTGTGCCCCCCCCCCGCTCTAATCTAATTGTCTCTGTGGTGACGGTGATGAGAGCGGCAGAGTGGAAACATGTGGAGAGCAGAGCCACAACAACAACACACACAAACGCTTCACTCATGCTGCGTTCACTTACCTCACTGACGTTCTGGTGGTCCATGTGTTAGGATGAAGTGCTGCTGCATCAGGATCAGACACCAAACACCTTTACCTGGTCGTCATGGTGACCACGGTTTTATCTTCTGACGATCAACAGAACAGTAGAAACACAGCGTTCTCTGAGTCCAACTACAGCTACACACACATTACCCCCCCC
>NW_019525527.1:1048651-1048736 GCF_002814215.2 Seriola lalandi dorsalis | reverse complement strand
CCCCGACTCTCACTCTGCTCTAACCATCAGCCTCAGGTCTGTTTCTGTCATCAGGTTCCTGGATGTCCAACCCCCCCCCCCCCCC
>NW_019525527.1:1043136-1048622 GCF_002814215.2 Seriola lalandi dorsalis | reverse complement strand
CCCCCCCCCCCCACTGGGAGATCCAGATCGGCCAGAGCTGATTAAGTGATGTCTTTGGAAGAACTGGTCCAGATGGTGCAACACAAACACACTGGGACAGACAGACAGACTGGGACCAGGACACAGACTGGGACAAACTGGGACTGGGACAGACTGAGACAGACTGGGACCAGGACACAGACTGGGACCAGGACACAGACTGGGACAAACTGGGACTGGGACAGACTGAGACAGACTGGGACCAGGACACAGACTGGGACCAGGACACAGACTGGGACAGACTGGGACTGGGACAGACTGAGACAGACTGGGACCAGGACACAGACTGGGACAGACTGAGACAGACTGAGTCCAGGACACAGACTGAGACAGACTGGGACCAGGACACAGCAGTGTGTGGTCTCTGATCCTTGTGTTTAGTGGTGAACAGGTGTTTTAAATGACCGAGGTCTTCTTTAACACTCGCCGCTCGCCGAGGCCGACCGACACATTACTCCTTACACAGGAAAACACCACAGAGGAAGAAACTGGCCCAGGAGTGACGAGGACTCTGACGTCCCCTCTGGATTCAAGGACCTGAACTTGGACCCAGACCAGTCCGTCCTGGATTATGTAACTGGGTTTGATGGATACCAGCTCCTCAGCTCAAGGACACTTCTCAGGTTCTTTCTACACATGGGCTTCCTCCTGGTCCACATGTCGTCGAATCACAAGTCTGCTTTTAGTCCAACATCTGACGTCAAAACAAAGGCGGTGAAATTTACAGATTATCGATCGTCACACAGAGCGACGTGATAAACTCAGATCACATGACCAGGACTGAACCCACACCTGCACAGTCTGAACATGACCCAGTCATAAACAGACTTCACAGTCCGACTGTGAGGATGCCATCAGGGCTCTTATTGTGAAATCTCTGCCTGGTTCCTGTTTGTTGTCTGAGCTTCGTTGTGTCAGTAACGTGTTGAAACCGCGTAGCGATAATGACGTTCAACTGTGAACAGGAAGTGAATCATGTGGTGTAGTTTCACAGGACTCATGAGGCCTTCAGGTCCTCTGACATCACAGGATTCAAAACATGATCCGACTGTACAAATGTTTTAGTTTTGATCTTATTATTATTTTCTGAAATCAGGTTTTATAGTTTTTAGCTGCTCATTTGAGTTCTGAACGGCCCACGTTAATCGTAGTCCCCGAACGCCCCACAGTCGGTAACAGTGCAGGGTGGGTGAGTTTGGAGAATGAAACTGGCTGTGGGACGTAAATCTTCCCTCCTCTGGTTTCCATTTCCTGCCGTTTAGTGTCGGCTTCAGGTTCCTGATGCTGCTGTCAGCTGAGAGTTAGTCGATCAACACATCATCAATCAATAATCAAAGAATCTTTAGAGAACCACATGAGGAGTCTGCAGCCCTGCCAGACACAGGCCGCTCTTATTTTGAAGGATCACACAGTGCCGAGGTGATATGAGCCCCCCCCCCCCAGACTGAACATCGGCCCCTCGTCGGCTTCACCAACACGTCTGTGAAAGAGATCAAGACGACGAGATCATCAATCTCTGAGCTCTTCGCCAGCGCCAGGGTTTCCCCGACAACCAGCCCCCGATTCTCATCGTGTCCCCCACCCCCTCACCCTCCCTCACCCTCCCTCATCCTCCCCCTCTTCTCTCCACTCACTCCGGCCAAGTCTGATTTTCCTAAAACAAGGGAATCCCAGGCCAGATGTTGAGATGGGGGGGTGGGGGGTCCTTTGCATCATAACATCATAACTCACCTGTCAGAGAAAGTCGAGGGAGGACGACAAAGAAAAACAAAGAGAGAAACAGACTCACGACTCTGATCCCTGACCTACGAGTACAGACCAGCTCACCCAGTCCAGAACCACGACCCACAGACACACCCACCAGTCCAGAGTCAGAGCGGCAGGTCACCGTGTTTGAACTTACCAATAAATCCTGAGGAGAACCGTCCAATCAGCCGTCACCGGTCCTGGACCCACGGAGGTCTCAGATCCACTTTGAGCACAAAGACGTGAGATGGATCCAGGACGTTACATAAGAGCAGGTCTTCAGGGACGAAGGTTCTGGACTCTGAAGGAAAGCTCTGCACACAGAGCGGGAAAAGAGCTGAGCTGGATCCAGACCAGATGTGAGAGGAAAGAACAGGCCTAGGCCTGGTCCTGGTCCTGGTCCTGGTCCTGGTCCTGGTCCTGGTCCGGACCAGCGTCCTGTGAAACATTTATCACAACATCCGAACATAGAGGTCCAACCCTGAGGAAACATTTAACAAGTGAACCTCCATGGACCTGTAACTTCCTGTGTGTGTGTGTGTGTGTGTGTGTGTGTGTGTGTGTGTGTGTGTGTGTGTGTGTGTGTGTGGTGGGGGGGGGGACTGAGATGATGAGACAAACAGAATTGAGTCCAAACCAGTGTTTTTCTTCATTCACTGTTTATGTTCTGACATCTTTCACTTGATTATTGATTATCAGTTTTAAATCAATTATTATTAGCTCAGTGAGAACCTGTGGAGGTGGTGAGGCTTTACAGAAGGTCAAAGGTCAAGCCTTTCCGGGAATGAAAGAAAGCGGTGGACCGGGTGAGTGTTTCCAGGTGACGCTCTGACATCGCTGTCGTCCGTGGCAACGAGCCAATGGAAGTCAGTCAGCATCAGGTTGTGAGTCCTGGGCCCCATGTGAACTTCAGTCTGCTCTCAGAGTCCGAGACCAGGATCAGGTTCACAGCGCTCTGACTCAGGGAGTGTTTGTGTTTTTACTGAGCTGCTCCTGGTCCTGATCTCAGATCAGTTTACACCTGAAGACCTGCGGACAGGATCAGGGGGTCTCGGAGACTCATGAGTCTCGATCCAGACATGAGACACACAAAAACACAGAGTCCAGCAGAGACCTGGATTCTCCATAAAAACGTCCACTGGTCCCACAGTCTGTGAAGCACCTGAAGGCCTCACGCCCACCGTGTCATGTCAACAGTTCAAGGTCCAGATGAAATCCACATCACAGATCTCAGACCAGTTACTGGATACTCTGCTGCACAGACAACCCCCCCCCCGGGCTCTCAGGGGGGTCATCAGCTAAACCCCCCCCCTGTCTTTAGAGCCTGAACTGGACTTTTCTCAGAGTCAGGGATCTGGACTGACGCCCTGCTGACATCTCTGAGCTGGATCAGACCAGGACCAGGTCTTCATGGATCTGGATCAGAGTCTTGCAGAAGAACCAGAGACACAGAGTGGAGACCAGCTCGAGGCCAGAGTCCAGAGTCTGAGCAGAACCTGAGACCACCACTCACTCCTCCCACTGACTCGCCCACCCACCCTGCAGCCCCCACAGAATCCCCCACCCCCCAAACACACAAAGCTGCTACAGATTAAACTTTCAACCAGGACCAGAAATTGGACTGAACCAGCAGCACTGTTGGGGGGTGGAGACCACCACCAGGGGTCACAAACCAAACCTGAGCCCAGACCATCACCTGGGACCAGTGGGCCCATTTCTCTTTAATGGAGCTTAGTGGTTCCCAGTGGGAGTGTTCATGTTACATAAGCGTGTTCCTGCAGCAGCAGGGTGAAGTTACAGCAGAGCTGGCATCAGCCCGACGCTGCGCGCTCTTATTCTGACAACATTTCCTGCTCTTATTTTCTTTTTTCTCCTCTGTGGTGAATAAACCTTCACATTACTCCTCGCAGAGTCAAGAACTTGTCAGATTTTTCCCTCTTAACTGAAGTAATCCCCCGGTTGCCGCGGCGACGGTACATAAAGCCCATATCTTCACCCTGCGGTTTCAGAGCAGCGTCTGGAAAAGTGATGTAATCCCTCACATCACCGCCGCTGCTTCTAACTGGGACTGCGGTCAGAGTCATGACACTGGGGGGGGGGGATGGATGGATGATCTAGTGTGTGTGTTGGGGGGGGGGGGGTTTCCCTTAACTGTTCTTCTGCGCCAGTTTCATGGCTCAACACACGTCGCCAACAATCACACTGGTTATTGATCAGACGATGAGCTGTGTTGTCATCCAGTCATCACATGACAGACGCACCTCTGGATTGACAGCTGTTTACTGCACCTTACTGCAGGTCCAGCAGCGCTGCTCTGTGAATCAGCTCAGGTGAAGTGATGTGCACACGTGTGGCTGAGTTAATGCTGCAGTGGGTAAACACTCATAAAACTACATGAGGCGAGTGAATGAGTTAACATGTGGTCCACAGCTGGCAGAGCCCAGCCACAGTGAGCCAGTTCAACCAGTCACCAGTGAATCTCACCTCGTGTGGTAGTGCAGCTCCTCACCACGTCCACCACACACCTGGAAGACATGTCAGATTTGGTCAGGTGAAGAGGGGGCGGGGCTATACAAACCAAACACACCCTCATAAACACAGAGCTGCTGGTGTGTATTGAGCTTCTGAACATCTGGATGGAAAAATATTGTTTTTTTCTAAATAAAACACTTTGTTTCCTAAAGTCATGCCACTGTGGGTTGATCCAGACTCAGTTCATGTTTCTCTCCAGCATGAGACAGTACAGTCACCATGACAACAGTTGGTTTCAAACTTTGGATAATGAAGTTCAAACTTTATTTTGTTAAATCAGATGACGTGTACGTAGTTAAATGTTTATGTTGACACTTTGTTAAAGTAGATTACAGTCAAATATCATCATCCTCCAACAGACGTCACCGGATGCAACCAATAATAAAAAGACATTTAATTTGCAGTGTTAAGCTAAAAGGAGCTAGCAGCTAGCTGAAGCACAGAAACCTTTAAACCTCACAGTGTTTCACTGAGCTCACCTGCTGTTAGCCGTCCTCTGCTTAATGCGGTCATGTCATGTTAATGTCACTGGGCTAGCTACATGCTTACAGACATGCTAATGCTAGCAAAGATGCTAGCTCTTTCTTCTTCTTCGTCTTCTAATTCTTCGTCTTCATCATCTTCTTCGTCTTCTAATTCTTCGTCTTCTTCTTCATCATCTTCTAATTCTTCTTCGTCTTCTAATTCTTCGTCTGAGGTCGAAAAGTCTTTTTAGTTTTTTTTTGCTTAGTAAGGTCCCGAATCATGGATATTTTATAAAATATTACAAGTTATGTTAATACATCCATATCCCTAACTGAGTTACATGACCCGTATTTACGCGGCAGCCATGTAAGGGCTGGTCCAGTTCTCTAATTGAGAAGGAAAGGAGCTTTAATGCTTCCTTTCTTATTTCCTTTCCTATAGGAAACAGGAGTTTCCTATAGGAAAGGAAAGGAGAAATGCCGTCCCACAATTCCTTGCTCCCTGCACAGCAGCAACAGCTGTTTTAAGTTTGTGACGTGAAGCCAATCCCCTCAGCGATGTGCCACTCGTGTTCCATCGGCACATTCCGTTTCAGGTGAAGTGACAGTGATCGGCCACTGATTCTACTCTGAGCTAAACTAGCCTGTGTTAGCCTAGCAACCGTAGCCAGTCTGACTAATCAATAACAGAAATTTACAGCCAGC
>NW_019525527.1:1035950-1043116 GCF_002814215.2 Seriola lalandi dorsalis | reverse complement strand
TTTTTTTTTGCTTAGTAAGGTCCCGAATCATGGATATTTTATAAAATATTACAAGTTATGTTAATACATCCATATCCCTAACTGAGTTACATGACCCGTATTTACGCGGCAGCCATGTAAGGGCTGGTCCAGTTCTCTAATTGAGAAGGAAAGGAGCTTTAATGCTTCCTTTCTTATTTCCTTTCCTATAGGAAACAGGAGTTTCCTATTATCCCTCAGCGGATAATTCCGATCTCTAGCGATGTGCCACTCGTGTTCCATCGGCACATTCCGTTTCAGGTGAAGTGACAGTGATCGGCCACTGATTCTACTCTGAGCTAAACTAGCCTGTGTTAGCCTAGCAACCGTAGCCAGTCTGACTAATCAATAACAGAAATTTACAGCCAGCAAACCAAATAATACGAGTATTATCATTTATCCGTAGAACAAGATCACTCATGACGTCATATAAAACGCCACTTTGCGGAACATTAACCAGGTTTATTAACGGCATCTTATTTATTAATCATCATAAATAATTTGAATGCGAGCACCGGTGTGACTGTACACAGGCAGTGTCCTCTATCTGTCAGCAGGGGGCGCAACAACTGCAACTATAGATCCGGCAACATATACGATCAACGACATAAATATCTCGTTCATTCAGAAAAACAGGATTTTTACATCACACTTCCGCACTAATAACAATAATTCTGCTGTTTTTCTGAATGAACGAGATAAAACAGGATTTATTTTATTTTTTTAAGAGAAAAAGAAGAGGAAAAAGTCATGTTCCTTTCCGAACAAGATAATTATCTCGTTAATTCAGAAAAGTTTATTTTATTTATTTATCTTTTAGAGAAAAGTAACAACTCACTCACTAACATACTTCCTGTTCACCCAAAGCATTTTGGGGGCTGTAGTTCCAAAACCAATGGCTCAATTATCCCCAACACGAGGAAAGAATTTAAAAAAAAAATGAGATAAATGGCAACTTATCTTTATGCCACATAGTCTGAAGAGTGAACATGGACATTTAACTGCAGGGACAGATGATTCTGGATGAAACCAATTAGACATACTCTGGAAAACATGTTACAGCACTTTAACTTGTCCTGTTTAATCAGTGCGGTTTCAGTCTGAATGAGAACAAGCTGCACGAGAAGCAGCAGGAAGAAATAACAGACAGACGTTTTAAAAAAGGAATCAAAACTTCTTTATTGTTGAAAAATCAATATAGAAATAAACGTAAGTAGAAAAACATCAACAGCACAGCCTCACGTTAACGTACATACAGCACTCTCCTGTGTTTTCAATTGTCCCTGGTTTATAATGATGGGGTCTATGCTCAAGTACAGTCCGGGCTCCAGCTGAAGGTTAAAGGTTAAAGTTCACTGTGTTCAGGAGACTGAGCTACATGTGGAGAAATCAGAAAATGCCCTGCATCACTTTAGATAGTGAACCCTGCCTCCATAACCCTGGAGCGTTTATAGTGTGTATAACACAAGTGTAAAACACAGTTAGCATGTTAGCTCGTATCCCCTGTCGTACCACACTTCATGGACATTTCAGTCACGTACAATTCAAGGAAAATGTGTTTTGTTCATCTGGAAGAAAGAAAAGTCTTCCACCTCTGTCAGAATAATTAGTTTTATCTGAACTAACATCTGTCTAACCTTACCATGGGACTATATCCAGGAGTTATCCAGATGTTTCTGGTTAGTTAGTTCAACCATTTGTTACCAGTATCTGGTTCGCTAGCCAGATATTTTATGACGGTTCACAAATTTTATGAACAAAAGAACCTGATGTAAAAGTTTCACATGGTTCCTTTCCAGGACCTAGATCAGGGATAGTCAGCCTGATCGCCATGGAAACAATAAGCCGTTGCTTTACCCTCATTAACTTAGCTAGCCCTACTTTAATCATGACTGGCACACCCACCAGGAAGTGGGTTCAGAGGTTCTTTACTTCATGTTTGGTGAAATAAAGAAAGGGCTTCGTTCAGTATTCTTTTTGATTGACCTGCTTCAGCATGAGGAGAGAAGAAGAAGAAGAAGAGGAAGAGGAGGAGCACATTATAGTACAGTAAACAAAGGCCAAGGTGAGGGAAATGCATCTGCAAAAATGTATTGAAAAAATACATTCTCTCCATATACATATAAATACATTTCTGTTGTGCAAATTGCAAGTGTAGAAGCCTGGTGCTAGTCAGCTGGTTTCCTGTGTGAGGCTGCAGGCCGCCGCTGTGTCCACGTCTCACTGACCTGCGTTAGTTTGAAGCACCAAAAACAACTGTGTTTAATGATCAACATGAATCTCCAGGAGCTGCAACCATTGCACCAACAGATCAACCACCTGCAGAAATGATGGTTCAGCTTCTCAAATATCAGATTTACATGATAATAAACTCCATGTTTTTGAGTTTGGACATGAGAGAACATCACCTGACGTTTTCTGATCAATCCAGAAAATAATCTGCAGATCAATCGATAATCAAGAGAATGGTTGCAGCCCCACGTCCAACAAACAGCAGAGATTCATCAACATGTACATGTGTCACGTACATGTGAAATGACATCTTCTTCAGGGCTTGAGTGAATGTACATGTGACATCCATGAGGCAGAATAAGAACAATAAAATCCAGCGAGTCCGCCTGGGTGAGCTGGTCTCAGCCACCAGCAGCAGACAGTTCCTGTGAGTGTGGAGCAGGTGTCACACGTCTCACTCTACAGTTGAACTCTATGATGCAAATCAACAGGAAAACAACATCATCATCATCATCACACACCAAGAATCCCGGGACGTGTCACCCGTGGCCCTCGTGAAGAAATGTAATCAAAGACCTTTTGATAAATAACATCTCACAAGTTATGAAAATAGTAATCCAGGGAGCCAGCTTCCCATTATCTGAACACAAAATAAAATGTCTAGCGTGAGTTTGACCCTCCTGCTCTGCAATCACTGTCGCCTTGTTGCTTGATAAATAGTAAAGACGAGGCACGTTTGCTGTTACATATTTTTAAAATGCTCTCTCGTTACAAATTCCCTGACGAGTATTGTCCTGTACATGTTTTTACAGCACTGGGTGAAGATCCTCCTCCTGCTGTCGCCGTCCCAGCCTGGGCGACCGCTCCCCCCTCGTCCGAGGACCGCTCTGGGGTGGAACCCGTTCACCATTTGCCGGGAATGGGTGTCCCACACTCGTACCATGAGACGTAGTTGACGTGGGAGTGTCCTCCTATCTGTCCGAAGTGGACGGGCTCCTGACGGACGGCTCTGTAGAAACCTGGGACAGAGACGCAGAGGTGAGACTCAGCTGCGCCGCAGTTCAAGGAAACAGCTGATGCTACGTTAGCCATGCTAGCTGTGTCTGTCCCTAACGCTGCGACCTGAGCTGTGATCAGCTGACTCTTTTACCGGGTCTGGTTGGCAGCTGGTCGGCTCTCTGCTGTCTGCCGGTTCTCCCGTCCAGGAACGAGTCCACGAACTGACAGTGGTCCTCGCCGAAGCCGGTCTGGTCTCCGATGTTGTAGAATTTACCTGAAGAGGAAGTGATCGGAGGCGGATCAGTACCTGGCTAAATTCTCTCTGCACTGATTGGATGGATCCGGTGTCTCCACTCACCGTTGAGAGAGTCGCTCAGGTAGATCTTGTACCTGAGTGAGTTGCACAGCTGGACACCGACGAACTTACGGTACCAGGTCCTCTTCACGTACTGTTTCCCGTGGCAGTCGGAGTACGAGTCTGTCTTAAAGGGGAACTGGGTCCAGATGGCGTCTTTCCCTGCAGGTGTGGAGAAGTGAGGACAGGTGAGGACAGGTGTGGAAAGGTGTGGACAGGTGTGGACAGGTGAGGTGTGTGACTGAAGCTCACCTGAGACGTTCTCGCTCACCCGAGGGTCGGCTGAAGAGAGAACAGACGCAGCTTTAACATCTGACAGCTAGTCACTTTAATCAGAGAACTTTATTCTGAAAATATTCAGGAAATAAAAAGTCATCTGACTTCTATCAAACGGTGTAAACACACATCTTTCAAAATAAAAGCTCTGGACTCTGAGATGTGTGTGTGTGTGTGTGTGTGTGTGTCAGTACCTGACTCTGTGTTGAAGGACACCGGCTCACTGGGAGGACCTGAGCCCAGCTCGTTCTTCGGTTTCACCTTGAACTCATAACTACAACAAACACAATTCATCGTCAGCATCAACAACCAGCTGCCACGGCAACAAGGTGCTCACACAGACACTTTTACCACAATAAAAGCACTTCCTGTGGTTTCAGTAGTATAATCCAGTCATGTGACCTGATTCTTCTTATTTTTACACATTTTAACACGTGTCCAACAGGAAGTGCTGAGACCACAGGCTGGTCCTGGCTCCTCCCCCTCAGACCTACCTGCTCTCAGGTTTCAGGTTCTCCACAGCTGTGTGAGTCTGGTTGGTGGTCAGGATGGAAACCTGCTCGCCGTCAGGTCCTTTAGCGGTGGAGATGACTTCATACTCTGAGGAGAGGACGACAGAGGTCAGAGGTCAGAGTCATGTGACATACATCAGTGCCTTTCCACACAGGACACACTTCCACACTGTTTCCTGTTTGTTCATGAGGCGACCTCAGGTCACAGGTCGTGTGATGTCAGAGTGATGCTGAAAACAAACGAGACTGAGGAACTTGGGGGGCGTGGCCTATCGTACCTGTTGTGTCGTTGTCCGTTTTCTCCCAGTCCAGGATGATGAAGGAGGGGCATCCCTCCACCGTTACCACGGTGAGGTTGGAGGGCGCACTCTTGGGCGGAGCCGTCACGTTGGTCTCGCTGGGTTCGTCCTCGGGGAAGTAGTTGAGGGAGGAGGTGATGGAGCAGGGCTCCTCCAGCCTCTTGCCCGTTTGGTAGACGACGTGAGGCGCTGTGGGAGGAGGAGGGGGAGGAGAGGAGGGGGGTGTTAACTCCCTGTACAGTCACAGTTACAGTTCCAGCGTGGCGGACTCCGCCTCCACTCACCCACGAATCGTTTCTTGCCCATGGCGTCGACGTCAGATGTGGGCTGTGACTTGAACAGGTCCGAGTCCTCCCAGGATTCCTGCCGAGGGGCTGAGGAGAGAAAACCACAGGTCATGAATGAGGTCACAGATCAGGTGGTCACACACCTGCTTTTTCATGGTTTTATTCCTGGACAGAAACTCTGTTTGAGTCAATGTCTTTGGTTCATGTGGCATTAATGACATCAGCACTGGGGAGGAGTCATCAGGGACCAAAGATGGTGGATCACACTTGATCACATGATGCAGGTCTGCTTTAACAGGCTTCATTAAAATGACCTTACCTGCCGTGGTGGGCGTGGCCGTGGTGGTCTGTCTCCGCTCCTGTTTGGAGGGCTTGGCTGTGACCAGAGGGAGTTTGGACTTCAGGACCGGCAACTTGTCCGTCTTGAAGTTGTTCACCTTGTCTGAGGGAACACATGAAAACAGGAATGTGTTTGATAATCACCTGACCTCAGGGAGAGAGCAGAGCTGTGATTGGCTGGTAGGATCCACCAGGAGAACAGTCTCACCTGTCTCTCCAGGTTTCCCCACCAGGTTGGGTCTCTTGTTGATGGTTATGGACGGACGAGCCGGGGATCCTGCAACAACAACACACATCAGACGTCTGAAGCTGACGTGTGCGGGCTGAGAACTAGTGACATCACAGTCACAGGAAACAGTCAGAACAGAACAGACGTGTGTGAACCAGCGTCAGGCTGAGAGGAGCTTTTCTAGCTAGGTGCTCTCTAATCTCCTGGAACCTCGTTCTCCTGAGGAACAACCTGACACCGAGCAGCTCCACCGGGCTCAGGCCCAGAACCTGCAGCCAATTACAGCCCGCTTTCTCTCATTTAGGTCGGAGCCAAAATTCCTCACAATCAGTGACTTGACCCGGGTCCAGAACTAAATGGAATAAAGCCGAGCCAGGAAGATGAAAGATGGTGGAGGCCTGAAACATTTAGCTGGTAACGTGAAACAACACAGACACATTCCTCTCAATCAGCCTGTGTAAATCTGTGAAGGCAGAGGCCGCCTGCGTTATTCTGCAACACGGAGCCGTTAGACCTACAGCTTTACAGGAGACTGTTGTCGTGGTTACAGCAGGAGGAGGGATAAAATAAATATTGGTCTGATTTTTTCTTTTCACACACAAACAATCCTGAAACAAGAAGGAAACAGCGGTTTCCCCTCTGATGAGATCTGCTCGCTGCACGCCATGCCGTCCTGCTAGCGTGAGGCCTTCTCTAAACATGGCGTCTCCGCAGCAACATGTCTGAAGCTCACGGCGCTCACGATGCTGCAATCAAGCAAGAAGCAGAGGCTGAAGCACGTGGACCCCGGACCCGCCGGTCCAGTCCGGACAGCAGCTCCTTCTAACCCTAATTAGAAACAGTTTGTGTGAATTTCTGTGGCGACAAAAAGCGCAAAGCTCGGCAGAGTGAGGTTCTGACAGAGAAGCTCTCCATCACAACAGCACATTCTTTCCAACAGGACAAAGTATTTTCCACAGGCTCTGCTGCAGCCTTTGGCCAAAGCGCCGTTTTCTTCCCTGGTCCTGCTAAAGATCCGTCTCTGGACGTCTCACAGCCAAACCATGCAGCGTTGGCGCCAGTCAGCACGCGGCACGGGCGAGACAGGCGGGATTCATGCCGTTACCATAAAAGCGCTCCTGGACGGTGGGACCCGAGCGACCAAACACATCCGGGCGTTCAGACGTCTTGTCCTCCAGCAGAGAGTTGTTGACTGCAGCGGGAGACACCGAGTTAACTCCGAACACTGATCTGTGACCAGCCAACAACACCAACAACACCACGACACCAGCTGCAGGATCGTCATGGTCACCTCCACCTGGTGTCACCCTCACCTCATCCAGACCTCACCTGTCTGTCAGCTCGTCTGTGTTAATGAATGTAGGTGAACTCTGGAGCAGCTCGTTAGCTGTAGCTGTTTCCTTGTGTCAGCCTGTAGGAGAGACTGCGAGGACTGAACTGACAGACAGGTGACACCAGGTGACACGTCTCACCTGTTTCATATTCACACAGTGACATAAACATCACAACAGGTGAGGTCACGTCTCTAGCTGCTAACGAGCTTCAGGAGTCAGGCTCATTAAAGGAGTGTAGGGTTCTGGGTCTGACTAAAGGTCCACACAGGTTTAAAGACCCCCCACC
>NW_019525527.1:1028243-1035910 GCF_002814215.2 Seriola lalandi dorsalis | reverse complement strand
ACCACCACCACCACCACATGGACACAGTGACATAATCTGCTGCTGCTCCTGGACTTATGTAACCAAGTCAAATAATCAAGCTCCAGTTGATTATTTGAAGAAGCTGAAGACCTGCAGAAGCTGGACCAGAGACAGAGACATGTGGGACACAGAGGCAGGAGGACGGACAGACCGATGGAGGGATGAACATGAACGTATTAATACACAGGATGGATGGAGACAAAAACACCGACAGGAGCTGCGGAAGCGACTGGAGGGTTAATGAGGACACACAGACAGACAGACAGTCGTCGTTTACCCAGTCGAGGTCGGGACCATAAGGCCGGTTTGGGCGGGGAAATGCCCCGGTGCGGCTGTCCGTTTACTGTGGGGAGAGAAGTGAGCGTTACGGAGGGAAAGAGACGAAACACGAGTCCTGAGACGTCTCAGAGACGTGAGGACGGAACAGGAGGTCATGTTCGTGTGACAGACACAGGAAATAAAGAAGATCCATCAGATAGATCAACTCTGCTCAACCTGAAATTCAACAGAGTTTTCAAACATTGACTGAGGAGGAAATGTGTCGTGTAACTTCTCATCAACAGGAGGTTTGAACCCTGGCGTTCAGACAGACGGAGGTTCAGGTGTGTGATCACGGTCAGACCTCAGGTGAAGGCGGAGGATGGACTCGTGTGCTTGTTCAGCTGTGAGGTTCTTCAGCAGCCAACACTGTGACAGTCAGAAACAACAGGCTGAAGAAAACACACGAGTTCAACCAGTGAAGGCAGCAGCTTCACCTCAGTGCTCAACTCCACCAGCCACAAAGAGACGACACCTGAGCTGCACAGCACAGGTGTCGGCAGAGAACACCTGCCTTTATTTGTGCCTCCAACATACTGATTTGTTTCATTCATCATTTTGACCTTCAATTACACCTGGTGCCACAGGTAAAACTCAATACCTGTAGATCCAAGCATCTCAGATCAGGTGTAAACTATTTAATTATTATTCTCATTTGAATCATTAATGACCAGGTCAAACTAATTAAAACAGTCAGTTCATTCAGTCTAATGGAGCCACACAGACCAGGACTGGATCTGCTCACAGGGGCAACGTTCAGAGTTCAACTTGGTTTTAAATGACTGATTTAAATAGAAACTTCATGCTTTTAATTTGAATTTCATATCTGTTCATGATCAGCTGTGCACTGACTAACATCTTCTCTCGGTCACACTTGATTACATTTGAATTATTGACAGATAGACTGTCCAGGAAACGTCTCTGGAAGTGATTTAAAAATGATCCTCAAATGTTCAAACTCGTATTTTAGATGCACAAAAGAACAACTCAAGAAAATGTTATCAACATTTCCCTCCAGGCTTTTCAGGAGGACAGAGAACGCTCAGAAAGAGAAGAAGAGTAAAGAACAGGTACCAGGAGGATTTCCCCCGAGTATCCCGGAGGTCGGGGACGAGTTACTGGGTCTAGAGGAAGAGTGGGGCTGTCTGAAGCCGTTAGAGAGGGGAAAGAGGGGGTTTCTTGATGCAGGCCTCATGGATCTGGCAACCGGGGTAGCTGCTGGGTTGTAGGTCTGCAAAGGCAGTGACGGGGACAGATTTCTTTTGCTGCCTTGACCTAAAAGATCAAAAACAGTTGCAAGGCCTGTGTTACAGTCTGGTTTCCTTTATCTTTGAGTTGCCAGTGAAGCGAGCAGCAGCCCTGAGCGGTGATGTTAGTGATGGAGGTTCTGACTCTAATGGACCAGTACAGTGAATATCATTGAGTATCAACACTACTGATGCAGATGAGTTTGATGGGATCAGGATGAGTCTTTAAGCGCTCACAATCTTGGGAAACCACAGTCATTTAAGCTGCTGATGAGGTGTGATGAAACAACCATGACTGTAAGATTGTGCGCCGCATGCAGACGTCAGACGCCATGTTGGATGAAATGTGTGCAACTCCTGGAGCGAGCAGCCATTCCTGTGGACGGAGACTGAGCTGCGAGTTTAACTGGAAGCTCGAGGGAACAAGATGGTTGCAGATTAACAGCAGACAAAGACAGAGAGAGCAAGACCGGCTTTGATTGCACAGGAAGCTAGTCATGAGGTCATTGTTACCCCAGCTGTTAGCTTTGGCCCTCTCATTGGCCAGAGCTGTTCTCAGCAGCGACGATCCGTCCTGTGATTTGCCGAAAGCTGTGAGGGAGAAAGAAGGTTTAGCACCACAAAGAGCCAGACATGTGAGATGGTCCACAACCTGCGGGGTTAAAGTGACCGTTAGAGGTGACCACCGCCTGAAGCTTCTTCATACCAAAACACTCGACTGTTGCAGACGACACCGTCATATTTGTGAAGGTCCAACAGGAAGACACAGACCTGTCTCACTAACACCTGGTTATTTTATCAGAGGTTGAAGGTGGAGAATTAACACCTCCAACCTTTAACCTCCGACCTCTCCAGATGTAAAACAGAGGGTAACTGACGGCAGCTGAGCAGGATCTACAGAGAAACTTCCCACCAACCGTCAACCCATCAAGGGAAGGTTTTCAGAGCCACCATCTCTTACTCCACAATATAAAACAACAGTGAAGTCTACACGTTTCATCTGCCAGCAGATTAACAGTCAACAGAGCTCATCACATCAGACTCTGGAGGACGGTTTGGAGATGTGAGAGCCTGATGGAGGTGATGGAGTAGCATTCCCTCAGCATCAGCACAGTAACCACACACTGATGCTCCAGCTCTGGTCTGACACGAGGCCAGAAACTTCACAACACACACAATGAAACAGGGAAGTCGGGAGGTGGAAATTACCAGCAGGGTTATGAGGCTTCTCGGGTGCGTTAGTGGGCGCCTTAGTAGTCTGCCCCTGAAGCCGGTCGCCACGGGAGGAGGAGGATAATTTAGTAAGGGGGGAGGATGTGGCGTTGGCAGAGGGGGCTTTGGTGGGCAGGTGTCGGGGGACGGCAGAAGGAGGAGGCTCCGTCGGTCGGCCGGTGTCGTTTTTAACCGAGTTTCCTTTGTCTGGAGCGAGAGAGGAGAGAGGTACGTGATCATGGGCTCTGATGGTCTCAGGTCCATCAGCTGCATCTTCTGGATCTTACACAGACATGCATTCATCTCATCATCCCCACAGAGAGCGAGGAATCAGTCACCACATGCATGTCTCTGAATTTCCTTTTCACTCAGGTCCACAAAGACCGGAGCTGGTTCTGAACATCTGGTCTGATCTGTTCTCTGACCAGAGAGGAAGACTCTGGTCTCGTAGCGGCTCCATTACTGAGCTCTGCTTCTGGTTTAGGTCTAGGTTCTGGTTTAGGTCTAGGTTCTGGTCCCATAATCTCGTACCTCGTAGAAACACAGAAAAGTCCAGAAGACATTGTTGTTGTGAAGAGACAGACACACACAGGGGACAGGAGTGTGAGGACTCTGCAGAACGACTTGTGTTGTCTCTCCCTGGAGGGAAAGTCCAACCACGTCTGCGTCTGAACTGGCTGACATGCAGACTGATCCAACACAGACAGACAGGCTGACAGACAGGCTGACAGACAGGTAGACAGACAGACAGACAGGCTGACAGACAGGTAGACAGACAGACAGACAGACAGAGGAATGAAGGGGTGGATGATGACAGAGGAAGTGTGAGTGGATAATAAACTGGTTCATGTGTCTAGAATTCGTGAGTGAAGTTTGAGTTGAACCAGGACGAGTTCAGATTCATTAACTCTAAACTTCTTCTAGTCAATTCTCCAAAGACTCAGAGTCTGGAAACAGGAAATTATTTACCAACATTATGTTGAATCTCATAAAAACGTGAGATTTTTTATGAAGAGTAAATGTTGAATGTTGAACTAAAGGAACTCGTTGAGGCCGGAGACTCTTTCAGTTACTCACTGATAAATTGAAAAGATATTTAAGATGTTCCAGACTGAACTCAGATCTGTGGCTGCTTAGAGACAGGACAGAGGGGATGCAGAGGACAACAGATTATTTTAGGGAGAGAAGAAGAAGACGCTGAGTGCACAGATGAAGCATCATGGCCGACACGTGCGCTGCAGGTTGGAAAAACACGAGCCGCGGCCGCTGCCCCTGTGGGCGGGGCAAAGTGAACTTACTCGTATCACCTGACGTCACCTCCACGCCTCGGATCGACTTTCTAACTGGGCTCAAAGCATGCTAGCATGCAGCCAATCACAACAGCTGCACGTCCTAGACCCCGCCCCCCCTCCCAGGTGCAGCACTGGGCTCAGCCGAAGCAGGTAAAGACTGTCTGCGGATAAAAGCTGGACGATGATTAGGAGAGAAAAGAGCGTCTGTCTCGTTACCCAGTGACACACGAGGCCAGTGAGGCTGAGCAGAGCCGCGCACAGGGAACGTTTCCTGCTGGCCCTCAGGTGGCGCTGTGGGACAGAATACAACCGGTTTATAAGAGCAGAAGAAGAGGGACAACAAAGAGGTGACAGGTTGGACTGATGTGAAGTTCAACATGCTTCTTCTTCTTCTGTGAATATTAGAGTTCATGTTTAGTTTCACAGTCAGTCGAACCGTCGTATGTTCGTATGTGAACATGTCTGCAGACCTGAGAGGAGAGAGAGAGAGAGAGAGTGTGTGTGTGTGTGTGTGTGTGTGTGTGTGTGTGTGTGTGTGTGTGTGTGTGTGTGTGTGTGAGTGTGTGTGGCGAAGGGAGGAGAAGAGATAATCACCAAAGGAAGTGCGTGGAGCTCCGGAGAAACCTGGGTTTTTGAGCGGAGGAGAAAGTCGAGGCTGCGTCCGGTTGTGCAGAGCTGTGATTGGTCGACAGGTCACAGGAAGTAAAACCAGGTGACACAGTGTGAGTGTGTGCAGCAGCTTCAGGTCACATGTTCATCATCACATTTGTACTTGAGTGACTCAGCATCAGAAGGACTCTGTATGAACTCTGTCACAGTCCAGTGGGGTCAAAGGTCATTTACAGGAACAGTTGTAGTTTGATAGATCTGCTCCAAGTCAGAACAAACGGTTTGTCTATTGATCAGTTAATCGATCAGTTATTGGTTGATCGAGTCTTTTCTGTCTCTGTGACTGGACCTGTTTGACCTCTGACACCGCTGTGTGTGTGTGTGTGTTATATATTGACACAGAGTGTGTGAGTGTGTGTGACCTGAAGCAGGTGGATGTGACTGAACACACCTGACTCCCTGACAGGTGACTCACCTGGACGAGGCGGGAACAGAGTGTGAGGTCCATGAGGTTTCTGGAAACAGAGACACTAACCTCAGACTCTCATACAACATCAACACATGACTCAAGCATCCAATCAGAGACTCTGAAACTGAAGGGCCGTAAAACCTAACATTTCAATAAAATTTGTATTTTTGGATCAGTTTTGGTTCATAATTCAGCCACTGAGGCTCATGGGTAATGTAGTATGAAGATGGTAAGATTAGATAAACCTAAATAATGTTTATTATAAATCATGTGGCTCTGAAACAGGAAGTGTGTTTAGTGTCTCTGAGCTGAGCGTGCAGACTAACACGACCTCGACCTTTGACCTCTGAAGAACACACCTGTCAGGCTGTGTGTCTGCTGGGAGCTGTGTGTCACTACACACATGTAACATGGCATTACATTATTATTAATATTAATATTAATTATATCCCCAGTAGATGAAGTAAATGTGTAGATGTTGGTTCAGAGGTGACAGACGCACAGATCAGACTGGTTCACACTCACGGACACGCAGCAGGTCACCTACCATGGGCTTGGCCAGGGGGTTGCGCAGCTTGTACGGCTTCTGTGTATTTTTATCTGTGAAATTCAGACAAGGTGTTTGAATCAGTCCAGGGTCGACAACAGGACGTCCCAGGTCTTAAACATGTTTATATACACAACACTGGTTCTAACACAATGACGTGACAGACCGGGACTAGGTTCAAAGTTAGATGAAGTATTTGACGAGCTGCACTTCATGAACTCAGCAGGTGAGAGACGATCGTCTCAAAACGTAAATGTCACGTCTAAAGAAGCAATCAACCGCGTGTTCCTGAGGTTTCATCGTGTCAATCATCACATCAGAGCTGAGATGTCTGAAGCTCTGAGCGTCAGCAGCTGTGTTGAGCATCTATGAAAGGTCATGTGATCAGACACTTCCTGATTTAAATCGGAGCGGTGTCGGTTTCTTTAGTTGTTGTTTCTAAAACGTTTTGGTTTAAGAGTCGGATCAGCTGACGGACTGTCTGTCCTGACCGATGAAGGTGTGTTACAGTAGAAGTCTGTCTTACTGCCCATGTTGGTGTTGTGGATGACCGCTTTGCTCCATGTGCCGCTGCGGTCATCTTTGTTTGACCGGACGCCGAACTCGTAGGGCGTGTTGGGTTTCAGGTTGTCGATGACCGTGTCGCTGGTCGGGCAGGTCTGGTAAATCCACTTCCTGTTCCTCTCCCTGTAGCGGATGGTGTAAAACCTGCAGACAGAGGACAGAAGTCTTAAACAGTGTTGGGGTGGGCGGGCAGACTACTTGGTTTAGCGCCTTGCTCCTGCTCGTTCGGGGCGCCAGGGCACGACATGTGAATGACATCAAGGATCGGACGCCAGGTCTTCAGCCCGTGAGGTTTCTGTGACCTCAGCGTGGAAACAGCTGCTCACATTAGGTGTTGTTCATTTTGGCGTTTACTCCCTCCTTTCAGCTTTTAATAAGGAGCCCAGAGCGGCGAGGACGCCTGGGTCAGCGTTTCCAACGCCGCCTCCAACTCACTTGTGTGTGTCAGTGTGAGCGGAGGAGAGAGAGTCACGGTCGAGAGAACGTCACTCAACCACAGCAGCAGATTCTCAGGATGAAGATCAACATCTGGTGTGTCGTTTCTGATCGATAATCAATCGTTGATCACACACACATCAACTTCCTGACTGTTCTCAGGTACGACAAGTGCTTTCTCATAATCACAACAAATGTGTCACATGATGAGAACGACACAGATCACATGATCGATCACATGATTATCAGTAATTGATTGACGATGACACACAGATCAGAGTCTCACCCGTCCTCCAGACACTCGTTCATGATGTTGCCTTCGTACGGCGTCTTCAGGTAGTTTCCCCAGGACAGCAGCACGGCCGTCGGGCTGACGGAGCCGATCACCAGGTGGAGCGGCTTCTCCAGGTTCACCTTACCTGAGCACACAGGTGAGGACAGGGTGAGACCTGGTGTCCAGCAGCTGGGACCTAACAGGAAGCTGTGGGCGGGGCGTACCTGTGCAGTGTTTCTTCACGTCGTTGACTGGGATTGGCTGCACGGCAACCAGGTACTTGGGCTCTGCGTCTGAAAGCAAACGTGGATTCAGGTTCAGGATCAGACCAGGTGAGGTTCAGGACAGACACGCAGACCCAGTTCACTCCTCAGAGAAACACCTGAGGAGTGAACTGGGTTTTCACCCTCTAGACATTCGACTGTGGTTTGGCTTCTGGATTAATGATTGGATAATGAAAGTTAGTAGACCATCATCCAGACTACAGGTCCACCTGTAGATCCACCTGTAGATCCACCTGTAGATCCACCTGTAGATCCACCTCCAGGTCTCAGATCTCAGGCCCTCTGCTCGTGTTCATCCACACAAACATGTGAGGAATGTGGACTCTGTTATGGAAACGTGATGAAGAAGGTGATGTCATGGTGGGTACTGCCCCCCTCCCCCCCGGCCCCCCTTC
>NW_019525527.1:1022849-1028223 GCF_002814215.2 Seriola lalandi dorsalis | reverse complement strand
AGACGCACACATGTGAACGATTACAGAGACTGAAACACAACACGACACTTTAAACATCCACATGTGAAAACACTCTCAGCTTCTTTCATAATAATCGGATTTTCATCCAAACGGGTCCAATGTCTGTCCCCGTCCTCCCTCCGTCCCTCATGTCCTCCCTCTGTCTCTCATGTCCTCCCTCTGTCCTTCATGTCCTCCCTCCGTCCCTCATGTCCTCCCTCCGTCCCTCATGTCCTCCCTCTGTCCTTCATGTCCTCCCTCTGTCCCTGTCCTCCCTCTGTCCCTCATGTCCTCCCTCCGTCCCTCATGTCCTCCCTCCGTCCCTCATGTCCTCCCTCTGTCCTTCATGTCCTCCCTCTGTCTCTCATGTCCTCCCTCTGTCTCTCATGTCCTCCCTCTGTCCCTCATGTCCTCCCTCTGTCTCTCATGTCCTCCCTGTCTCTCATGTCCTCCCTCTGTCCCTCATGTCCTCCCTCCGTCCCTCATGTCCTCCCTCTGTCCATCATGTCCTCCCTCTGTCCCTCATGTCCTCCCTCTGTCTCTCATGTCCTCCCTCTGTCCCTCATGTCCTCCCTCTGTCTCTCATGTCCTCCCTCTGTCTCCCATGTCCTCCCCCTGTCCCTCATGTCCTCCCTCCGTCCCTCATGTCCTCCCTCCGTCTCTCATGTCCTCCCTCCGTCCCTCATGTCCTCCCTCTGTCCCCGTCCCTCATGTCCTCCCTCTGTCTCTCATGTCCTCCCTCCGTCCCTCATGTCCTCCCTCTGTCCCCGTCCCTCATGTCCTCCCTCTGTCCCTCATGTCCTCCCTCTGTCCCTGTCTTTCATGTCCTCCCTCTGTCCTTCATGTCCTCCCTCTGTCCTTCATGTCCTCCCTCTGTCCCTCATGTCCTCCCTCTGTCCCTCTCATGTCCTCCCTCCGTCCATCATGTCCTCCCTCCGTCCCTCATGTCCTCCCTCTGTCCCTCATGTCCTCCCTCTGTCCTTCATGTCCTCCCTCTGTCCCCGTCCTCCCTCTGTCCCTCATGTCCTCCCTCCGTCCCTCATGTCCTCCCTCTGTCTCTAATGTCCTCCCTCCGTCCCTCATGTCCTCCCTCTGTCCCTCATGTCCTCCCTCTGTCCCCGTCCTCCCTCCGTCCCTCATGTCCTCCCTCTGTCCCTCATGTCCTCCCTCCGTCCCTCATGTCCTCCCTCTGTCCCCGTCCCTCAGGTTCTATTTGCTTGTTCTGTGATGATTATAACCTTTGAACTCAAACACGTCTTGAATTCTTGTTCCTCTTCAACTTTCTTTTTTTTCTGGTTCTATGCAGTAGAACCGATGTTTTTGACCTTTGACCTTTGTTCATGTTTACAGTCAATAAAGGCCTCACTCATTCATCATTCCTGTCCTCTCTACCTGCTGCAGGTGATGAATGACGGTTAAAGTGGCAACAACAGCCTCTTTATCCCTTCACCTGGGTGAGAGTGAAACATGCTCCGCCCCCTCCTGACCTAATCCATCACCTGTCAATCACCTGTTAATAGCTGAGTGTTTTTCGTGGCTGTAAAGTTCAGAGGTTTTCTTTTCACTGTAACGTTGCTGAAGTTGTTATTTATCATTAAATCTTGTATTAAACCTGAAGCAGGAACCAGTTTAATGAAGCTGGACTCACTGCGGAGATCAGCTGTTCATTAACACTTCCTCTTTATGTCAAACAATCATAATGAATGTGAGTTAGTTTTATATAGGTGATGGGAGGGAGGCTTTTATTGTGAAGGATCGTAGAGCGTTAGAGCTGCTTCAACTCCTCAGGTGTTCACCACCATATATGGACGTATCCTGCTCTGTTTGTACCGCGGGTAAACGACCTCTTGACCACGACTCGCTGAAATGATGCTGATGTTATGATGATGTCATCGCCGGTCGTCACCCCGAGGTGTTCAGCCGCTCATACCTGAACCTGCGTGAAGCTTCTCGTCTCTGCAGTTTCACGTTTCTTTCTTGTGGCTGAAAAAACCAAAAACCAAAAACCACCGGCGGCGTGGGAATTAAAGAGTCAACATTGCGGTCGTCGTCGTCCTCCTCCTGCTGACGGATGGTCCTCCGCTCAGGCTTTTAACCAGGAGGGTAAACACCACATCAAGTGCTTAAGAGCAGCTCTGACACCACAGCCCCGCCCCCAGCCTCTGATTGACAGGTGACCTCGGGGCAGGAACAGCAGCGATGAGAGACGAGCGAGGAAAATGGAAACGGTGATTAAATTAAAGCTCAAACTTCCTCCTGAGACTAACTGTTTATATCTGTTTGACATTTTTCTTCTGGGTTTAACAACATGAAAGACTTTTTCCCAGCAGTACTTGAACACAGGAAGATGGGGAAGCCATGTTTGTATGAAAATAAAATATACAGCAGACATTTGGGCTGTTGGTGATCTGACACCAAAGCTCAGCCAAACTTTGACTTTTTTAACATCATTGAAAAGTAAGAAAAATCATAAAATAACCTGTAGATGTTTGAGACTTCACACTTCTGGGTGTTTGACTCAGAGTCTGAAGAACTGGAGTCTTTAAACTTCATCAGGAATCAGCAAGACGACGAAGCTAACACATGCTAATCAACGCTCTCACCTTTCATCAGACTTGAAGAAGCTTTGGTGACTCGTCCACCAAACTGCAGCCGAACTTGGAGGTGTTTATTTTGCTAAAGTAAAGAAGGACACAGGAAAAAGAGACCACCACGACCTTCAGCCACGTCCTGACACTTTTACCACAGTTAGATCTAAAGTCTCTCCACTCTCACAGATGAAATCAGGCGTTCTTCGTGTTCGATGAGATTGAAAAAAGACTAAATAAATCTCCATCGTTCGGGTAAGAGGCGAGCTACAGTGTGCAAAGACAAACAGCACTGAGATCACATGGTGGTGACCTGTCCACCAGACTGCAGCCAAGTCTTCACACTTTCAACAGGACACGGTGAAGTCTCTCCAGCCTGATTATGGCAGTAATCAGACTCTCACTGCTAACGATAAGACCGAGAGTCAAACACCCACAAGACAAAAAGAATGTGTTGCAGTCGTTTATCACAGAAATGTGTAAAGAACAGATGTGTATAAGAGACAGCAGTTAGATCTAAAGTCTCTCCACTCTCACAGATGAAATCAGGCGTTCTTCGTGTTCGATGAGATTGAAAAAAGACTAAATAAATCTCCATCGTTCGGGTAAGAGGCGAGCTACAGTGTGCAAAGACAAACAGCACTGAGATCACATGGTGGTGACCTGTCCACCAGACTGCAGCCAAGTCTTCACACGGTGAAGCCTCTCCAGCCTGATTATGGCAGTAATCAGACTCTCACTGCTAACGATAAGACCGAGAGTCAAACACCCACAAGACAAAAAGAATGTGTTGCAGTCGTTTATCACAGAAATGTGTAAAGAACAGATGTGTATAAGAGACAGCGTCATGACGGGATAAAAATTCTTGGCTGAGCTTCAGAAACAGGATCAGAACCACCTGCTGCTGAGAGACTCGTCTCATGTTCTGGTTTTCCCCAAAACTGTTTCTGCAGAAACTCACTGTTTCCCACGGGTACCGAGGTTTAGACGTGGGGGGGTGGGGGGTCTCACACACACAAACAAAAACCTTCAGTCCCACAGGAGAGAATCTTTTTATATGTGTGAACCAGCAGAAGTATGGAAGCCCAGACAGGACAACATAAAGATGACTGATCCAAACTTGTTTCAACAATGAATCAGAACTGAAATGATAATCAATATATTATATTTGTTTCCATGGAGACCCGTCCCTGCCCATCTTACCCATCTCGGTCTCGTAGGGCTGTCCGTTCTCCGGGAGCTGGATGAACTGTTTGGAGAACATGCTGCTGCCGTATCCCAGGATGTAACCCTCCAGCTTCACGTCGGGACTCGGACGCACGAACTTCATGATGATGGTGTCGCCGGTGGCGTTGATCCGGACCTTCATGTTCTGACGACGGACTGAGGAGGAGGAGGGTAAACAAACGTTTATTATGCACCTGACGTATCAAACATCACACTGAACATGGGCAGGTTACTTCCTTTTGCCTTCACAATAAAACCTCTCTGTGAAAAGTGTTGCTTTTTAACGCAGAACAAAACCTGCAGCGAGAGACAAAGTTCAAATTATGAGACGCTACAAAAAAATAATGAAATACTGAAAAGTAAAAATCTACACTGTTTTAAGATTTCTATGGAAATTCAGTAACTTTAAAATACAGATTCAAATTAGACTGAAAGAATTTGGAAATTTTAAGTCAAATTTTGGGGTTTCTCATTATTTTATTTAAAATATGGACATTTTGATTTTAAAGTTCATAAATGTCATTAAAATATTTTCATTATATTTTATCTAATTTCTTTTCCTGACAAAAATCTGCTTCTAGCCTGAAACCACTTCCCCAATAATATATTATTATTCATATATACTCTATATATAAACTACATGAATCACAAGCTTCAATAATCCACATTAATATTCATTTCTTGGTCATTTTCTTGAAAGTTCTTTTGTTTACAGGTTTAATTCAGTTTTCCAAACACGTGAATGTAAAACTCCAGGTTTTTACTTCCTGCTTCATGTCACCAGTTACATGTTGGACTTTCAACACAGAGGTTGAGTGAGGTTGTTTCCATCAGAGAGGATCTGGAAATCATCCCCTGAATCCTCCACACGTTGTTGTGATTTCAGAGTTTTTCTTTGCTGTTGTTATTCCTGCCGTAGTGCCAGTGAGCTCTGGTTCTCATAATTAAGTCGCTCCGGTCGCATTAGAACAAATTGTGGATAATTACAAGAGAAACACTTTAACAAACGAGACCAATCAGCTGCCGATGGAACGGACGGAGGAACAGGAGGTTTGTTTGATTTGAGTCACTGGATCCTGGACGTGTTGTAACATCTCTCTTCCTGTTGGAGTCACAGATGTTTGTTTTGGCTCCAGAGGCTTAAAGACGGAGCTGAGGTCACATCAAGACTCCTGCTCAAACACACCTGTACTGTTAGTGCTGCTGCAGGAATACTGCTGCTGCTACTGCTGCAAGAATACTGCTGCTGCTACTGCTGCAAGAACACTGCTGCTACTACTGCTGCTGCAAGAATACTGCTGCTACTACTGCTGCAGGAATACTGCTGCTGCTACTGCTGCAAGAATACTGCTGCTGCTACTGCTGCAAGAACACTGCTGCTACTACTGCTGCTGCAAGAATACTGCTGCTACTACTGCTGCAGGAATACTGCTGCTGCTACTGCTGCTGCAAGAATACTGCTGCTACTACTGCTGCAAGAATACTGCTGCTGCTACTGCTGCAAGAATACTGCTGCTGCTACTGCTGCAAGAATACTGCTGCTACTACTGCTGCAAGAA
>NW_019525527.1:993647-1021747 GCF_002814215.2 Seriola lalandi dorsalis | reverse complement strand
TGCAAGAATACTGCTGCTGCTACTGCTGCTGCAAGAATACTGCTGCTACTACTGCTGCAGGAATACTGCTGCTGCTACTGCTGCAAGAATACTGCTGCTACTACTGCTGCAAGAATACTGCTGCTGCTACTGCTGATGCAAGAATACTGCTGCTACTACTGCTGCAAGAATACTGCTGCTACTACTGCTGCAAGAACACTGCTGCTGCAAGAATACTGCTGCTGCTACTGCTGCAAGAATACTGCTGCTGCAAGAATACTGCTGCTGCTACTGCTGCAAGAACACTGCTGCTGCAGGAATACTGCTGCTGCTACTGCTGCAAGAATACTGCTGCTGCTACTGCTGCAAGAATACTGCTGCTACTGCTGCAAGAATACTGCTGCTGCTACTACTGCTGCAAGAATACTGCTGCTGCTACTGCTGCAAGAATACTGCTGCTACTACTGCTGCAAGAATACTACTGCTACTGCAAGAATACTACTGCTGCTACTGCTGCAAGAATACTGCTGCTGCTACTGCTGCAAGAATACTGCTGCTGCTACTGCTGCTGCAAGAATACTGCTGCTACTACTGCTGCAAGAATACTACTGCTGCTACTGCTGCAAGAACACTACTACTGCTGCAAGAACACTACTGCTACTACTGCTGCAAGAATACTACTACTGCTACTGCTGCAAGAATACTGCTGCTGCTACTGCTGCAAGAATACTGCTGCTGCTACTGCTGCAAGAATACTGCTGCTGCTACTGCTGCAAGAATACTGCTGCTGCAAGAATACTGCTGCTGCTACTGCTGCAAGAACACTACTACTGCTGCAAGAATACTGCTGCTACTACTGCTGCAAGAACACTACTGCTGCTACTGCTGCAAGAATACTGCTGCTGCTACTGCTGCAAGAATACTACTGCTGCAAGAATACTACTTCTACTGCTGCTGCAAGAAAACTACTGCTACTGCAAGAATACTGCTGCTACTGCTGCTGCAAGAATACTGCTGCTACTGCTGCTGCAAGAATACTGCTGCTGCTACTGCTGCAAGAACACTGCTGCTGCTACTGCTGCAAGAATACTGCTGCTGCAAGAATACTGCTGCTACTACTGCTGCAAGAATACTGCTGCTGCTACTGCTGCAAGAATACTGCTGCTGCAAGAATACTGCTGCTGCTACTGCTGCAAGAACACTACTACTGCTGCAAGAATACTGCTGCTGCTACTGCTGCAAGAATACTGCTGCTGCTGCAAGAATACTGCTGCTACTGCTGCTGCAGGAATACTGCTGCTACTGCTGCTGCAAGAATACTGCTGCTACTACTGCTGCAAGAATACTGCTGCTACTACTGCTGCAAGAATACTGCTGCTGCTACTGCTGCAAGAATACTGCTGCTACTACTGCTGCAAGAATACTACTTCTACTGCTGCTGCAAGAAAACTACTGCTACTGCAAGAATACTGCTGCTACTGCTGCTGCAAGAAATACTGCTGCTACTACTGTGAATCCAGGGAGCAGGCGTCAGGTCACTACAGAGCTTCAGGAACGACTCTACTGTTACTCTACTGTTCTGTTGTTTCTCTACTGTGTTTGCATTTTCTTATTCTCTAGTTAAACTGTGATTCATATCAGTTTTGTCGTCGACACATCTGAAGCATCATTTATGTATTAATGATGATGTTTTGTGCAGGTTTTAATGTTTAGTGTTTTAGTGCCGTTAACAGGGTCGTCAGACATCTGTTCCTGATCCTGTGTGTGAACATGAAGCTTCCTGAAGAGATCCTCCGGTTGATTATCAGCTGTTTCTCCTTCGGTCTGAAGGTACAGTCTGTTCTGAAGAGCCACGCTCTGATTTCATTTCATGCTCTCATAACTCCTGAGATGGATATCTCATGTAGAAACCAGATTCCATACCTTTGTTTTGAATGTTTTTATGATTCCCCTCGTCGCCTCTGGTCAAACAGTTAATGAACATGTTGGGCGTCCAGCAGCAGATTGACCTGACCTCTGATGCTCTGGGGTTCAAACCCAACGTCACGGTCCACTTTTAAAACTTTAACAAGTACAGAATGTTTCAGTCCCACAGGGTTTTTCAGGAACTATAAACTTTTTTATTTTTCTAAGACTCAGAGGAGAAAAGCTGGACAGCCAAAGACGAGGAGGACTCAGCTCCAGGAGAAATCACGCTGCAGAACCTCGTCCTGTTCCAGGTTTCCTTCAGTGTCACAGTGATCCAGTTCATCATGATACACTGCAGAAAGGAGCTGCTCACAAACTCTCAATGAAGAGAACACAGACTGGAATAAAAATGTCTGAACACATGAAAGTGACTCAGCAGAACATCAACATGGAGCTGCCTGTTTATCAGACTCTGTCCCATCATTTAACAACCTCCACTCAAACACAATGAAGCTGTCAAAGTTCATCTGCAGTTCATTCTCTGTCACATCTGAGACTGAAACTGATTTTTACACTTCATGTTCCTCCAAACCATGTGAGGCTCCTTCATGTGGTTCATGAGCTTTTCTTTTGTTTTTTTAACAGCCCAAACGTCCAATCTGGTTCCTGAACCACTGGAAACTCGTGGGAAAGTCTCTCGTCATGAGAAGCTTATTAACTGCAGTCAAATCAGCTCCTGATGTTTTTGATCTTTGTCTTTTTAAAGCTCAACTCTTTGCTCTGGTTTTGGCCAAAGAAACCTTGGATCCTGAAACCGAAAACTTAATTAAAATTTAACTTAATTAGCTCTTATCACATCTATCTTAATGGATAAGGATTGACGATCTCAGGCCACTGATCTGAGTTATTATGGGATGTGTGTCTGATTGAATCATCATCACAGTGTGGAGACATTTCGACCTCTCACCGAGTCCCACTGTGGACTCAGACTTCCTGCAGGTGAACACAATCACACACAATTATTAACTGACAAAACAATCAGCAGTTGTCAGTAGTGAGCAGCTGCTCTTGTGCTTTCAGTCACATCCTATGATCTTCATCAGCAGAGCTGTAAATTTCTTAAGGACGTGTTCTCCATGTTGGATTAAAGGTTTATTATTATAAGAGTTTTAATTATATATTAATCTGGATATTATAGTAGAGTATATCTATATACTATTAAGATATTATTGTCATGAGACAGATAATTTTTAATCTTGTCAGAACACGTTGAAGATCTGAACGTCTCTTTAAAGTCTGAGATGATACGAAGAAGAAATCAGTGGTTAAACTGATGAAGTTTCTGCGACGCCTCAGGCCTCTGCACAGAGAAACAATCAGCTCTAATTAAAGGCATTAAAGCCAACAGAGCTGTGAGGACCCACCCCCATCACCGCACCAGTGTTGGTTTTACTGTGTGTGTGTGTGTGTGTGTGTGTGTGTGTGGGGGGGGGGGGGGGGGGGCATGTTGGACATGTGGAATCATGCAGCTCATTCTTGGCAGCGGCGCTCGGCCTGTCCAAGTCTTTCCAGCAGCAGCTGATTGAGTGGAGGGATAAACCCCGACATGAAAGACATCAACTCCCCCTAAAAAAACCTCCTGTTTGACGGAGAGGAACGTCCTCCCTGCTAACTGTGTGTCTGAGGCCGACAGCTGCAGCACGCCTCTGAGGAACAACAGAGGAACATGGATCTAATGACGCTCGTTTGTCTTCAAACCTGCTGTAAAAAGAAATAGTGCTGCAGCTACAGAGTTACAGCAAGTAAAGAAAGAATTAAAACCAGCCACTAAAACAACAGACACAAAGAACCTCAAAGAAACACAGGAAGTAACACAAACTGCCCCATGAAGAAGAACCACTAGTAAAGAACGAGAATCTAAAGTAACCAGAAGAACCAACGTACAAATACCACCATGTACTGTCAAGTGCACAACTAACTACAACTAACTACCACTGACTACCAACTAACTACAACTCACTACCACTAACTACTAACTAACTACAACTAACTACCACTAACGACCACTGACTACCACTAACTACAACTCACTACCACTGTAAGTGAACAACAAAGTGTCAAACCACCAATAAATGACAGAAAAACAAAAAAAGAAACTTCTCCACAAAAACATAAAACTACAACAAAGAACCACAAAGTTTCATCAAACTACAAAGTGTCGACAGAACAAACACAACTAATATAAAAAGAACCGGCAGAACCAGCAGAACCACAGAACGTATCCGTGAGCGAAACATGAGTTCTAACAAAGAACCTAAAGTACCACAGATTTAACTGCAAAGAACCGAACTGAAGACCAGCAACAAGACGAGTGGAGTGAGAACCAGGAGAACACTGTGTTCTACAGAGAACCACAGTAAGTACTCAACAAGGCCGTGCTCTGTATTATATGATCATATATTATAATGAGTGACGAGCTGTTTGACAGAGTCGGAGGTTTCCCTCCTTTTAAGGACAGAGAGTCTGTGTCTGTAAACAGTCTCATTACCTCCAACTGTAAAACACTGTGATGGAAACTAAACGCAGCACAGGCCCTTTCATTTCACCACTAATGAGCTGCTGCTGCTGGTTTTACTGGTTTCACTGGGGTTTTATCGTTCGGAGGGAAAGAAAACACTGGGGGGGGGGGCTGACAACAAGTCAAGAACTCGTTTAGCTCCAACTACTCCGAATGTCAGTTAATTATCAAAAGTTAAGATGCGTTTAAGTACCTCCTCTACAGTTAGACTTTCAAAGACTCTACAGTTACTCTTCATGTCACTTCATTAACAAAGGGGAGGGGCTTGTTTAGTGCCACCTACAGATCAACACAGACATCACTGATTTCTCTGTAGCGCCACCTTCAGGACAAACTGCTGCACATGAGAGATAAGGACCAAGACCATAAAGCTCTGTGTCCACACATGTATGTGTCTAACACATGTGACAGCTGTTTGTGCAGCTGGGCAGTGTGATTACATGGGGGGACGTCTGCTCTGTCAGTGGGACCATGGACGGACGACAGACAGTGAACGCCTCATTTTTCACTAAACTGGACGAGTATGGAAGTTCAACAGACACAAACACAGAGCAACAGTCACTGGAGTCATTTGATTCCTGTAACTCTGCACGAACACAGGTGATTTTAATCTCAGTCATCAGGAGCGTAAACACCTGTGCAGGTGTGCAGAAGCTCTAACAGGCACCTCATTAAATATGAGGTGTTATTAATTAAACTAAGAAACAGTAAAGTCAGTAGATTTTAACTGCAGGACTTTTACTTGTAGCTGCTGACTGACTTTGACTGAATCATCTGAAGACATGAACGATGTGGTTGTGGTTCTCAGACGTGGGCTGTGAGGTCGTCATGTGGTCGTCACGTACAGTCAGAGTTACCTGACCTGAGGCTGAAGTAACGTGTTTTCATTGAACATGTCAAACTGTGAGAAGTCCAACATCTGGATGTGGGTGTGTCATTAAAGACAATGTGACAAAACAGATGCAGGAAACTAAAACCTCACACAGAGGAACAAAGACTCAGTTGTTCTAATTAGTTTTATTCTTCTACCACATCGTTACAGTTTTGCTCACTCAGTGTTTTTGTCAGTGCTAAACTTCCATATAAAGAAACAAACAGAAAAATCGAGAGTGACAATTCTCTCTCTCTCTCTGTTGTTCTTGGCTGTCTCTCGCCCGGTGAGGTAATCCTCTCCGACCACAGTGTCACTCTGACACTTCCCTCTGAAGACGGGGATTTTATCGTCTTACATAACTTTACACGCTCAATGAGGCACAACAATCACAGGTCAGATCATGAATTAGCCCCGCCCCCACCACACATACCCGCCTGCAACACCTGAACAACACGTGCGGGATCCAGAGAACGACGCCAAACATCAAATCCACCTCAACGTGCATCAAACATAAACCCAGTTTCAGCACAAAGAAAAACAGCAGAGAGCTGAGTCAGCAAAAACCAGCTCCGTCCCGACTCGTACGGGAGATTCAGAGCGCCAAAGACCTCATTTCATCATCACTCTCAGGAGATGTGATCATACATATAACATGTATGCATATGTCAATCAAACTTTATTGACACAGGGCTTTAAACAGGTTCACCACCTGGAAATATTGATTTCAGTTTTAAAGTCACATTTACAGTCAGTCTTTGCACCTCACTCACATCTGCAACATCTGCAACATCTGCTTCACTTCCACCATCTTACACTGTTGCTCCACTTTTTTATTTCCACCTTTTCACCTGCTGATTTTGTGCACTTTTATTGTTGATTTCTGTTTTCATCTTTGCTTCATGCAAACTGTCTGTCTCTCAGATTCCTGCTGGTTTCTGCACCAGTCTTATTTAAATCTTGTCTTCCTTCTTTTTTCTGTCTTAATGTTTCACCTCGACTTCAGTGTGTGTGTTCATGCAGTTTGCAGCACTTGCCTCTGATCCTCTGTGCAGAGATGCCGTTGAGTAGAATCGTCCCTCCGAGCAGCAGGAAGACGACTCGGAGGTTGAGAGCGACGCCCACCATGACCTCTCGAAGCTTCGGCTTGCAGGAGACGAGGATGAAGAAGATGAAGGTGATGTGAAAAGGATGAGGCGCGACCAGGAGCTGGACAACTTCACTAAGGTCGGTCGGTCGGTCTTAGGACTTGTTCAGCAGTCGGACGTCCTCGCTGTGGAGAGGTGGACCACCAAAACACCAGCATCTATAGCCTCAGCAGGTGGGCGGGGCCTGGATGACATCACCAACCCCCGTACAGCCAACCAAACCCTATAGAGTGCTCTCATACTGTACACTCCCTCCTCTCAGCCCTCCCTTCTTTTCTCTCTGGACCTCAAACATGATTTTCTCTCCCTCCCTGCTTTTTTCATCACGTACCTCTCCCCCTCCCCCCTCCCCTCGCCTCCTTCACTCCTCCCTCTTCTTAATGTGTTGTTTTCCAGTCGAGCTTTGACACTTGATGATTCAGTCACACAGCGGGTTGAGCAGAGCTGTGGAGGGAAACAACAACAGAACAAAGTGTGATCAGAGAGAAGCACCAACATGTTCTGAGGAACAATCCTCTCAACGTCTTTATATTCACACATTTACATCAGTTACTGTTTTTATAGTTTCACTTCACCAGAGAAAGTCATAATGTTTCTGCTCCAGTCCCTGAAGGCTGCAGGCGTTCCCTCCGTCTCATTCTGGCTTCACTGCACATCCATGTTGTTACTGTGTTGTTACTGTGTTGTTACTGTGTTGTTAGGGTGTTACTGTGTTGTTACTGTGTTGTTAGGGTGTTAGTGTGTGTTGTTACTGTGTTGTTACTGTGTTGTTACTGTGTTGTTAGGGTGTTACTGTGTTGTTACTGTGTTGTTACTGTGTTAGTGTGTTGTTACTGTGTTGTTAGGGTGTTACTGTGTTGTTACTGTGTTGTTACTGTGTTAGTGTGTTGTTACTGTGTTGTTAGGGTGTTGTTAGGGTGTTACTGTGTTGTTACTGTGTTGTTACTGTGTTAGTGTGTTGTTACTGTGTTGTTAGGGTGTTGTTAGGGTGTTAGTGTGTGTTGTTACTGTGTTGTTACTGTGTTGTTAGGGTGTTGTTACTGTGTTGTTACTGTGTTGTTACTGTGTTGTTATTGTGTTGTTAGTGTGTTGTTAGTGTGTTGTTACTGTGTTGTTACTGTGTTGTTACTGTGTTGTTAGTGTGTTACTGTGTTGTTACTGTGTTGTTAGGGTGTTAGTGTGTGTTGTTACTGTGTGTTGTTACTGTGTGTTGTTAGTGTGTTGTTACTGTGTTGTTACTGTGTTGTTAGGTGTGTTAGTGTGTTAGTGTGTTGTTACTGTGTGTTGTTAGTGTGTTGTTACTGTGTTGTTAGGGTGTTAGTGTGTTGTTACTGTGTTGTTAGGGTGTTAGTGTGTTAGTGTGTTGTTACTGTGTGTGTTAGTGTGTTGTTACTGTGTTGTTAGGGTGTTAGTGTGTTGTTACTGTGTTGTTAGTGTGTTAGTGTGTTGTTACTGTGTTGTTAGGTGTTAGTGTGTTAGTGTGTTGTTACTGTGTTGTTAGTGTGTTAGTGTGTGTTGTTACTGTGTTGTTAGTGTGTTGTTACTGTGTTGTTAGTGTGTTAGTGTGTTGTTAGTGTGTGTTGTTACTGTGTGTTGTTAGTGTGTTGTTAGTGTGTTGTTAGTGTGTGTTGTTAGTGTGTGTTGTTACTGTGTTGTTAGTGTGTGTTGTTAGTGTGTGTTGTTACTGTGTTGTTATTGTGTTAGTGTGTTGTTAGTGTTAGTGTGTTGTTAGTGTGTTGTTAGTGTGTAATAGTGAGAGTTTGTGTAGTTGAAGGACGAGCAGCAGCTGCAGGTTGAACATGACGAGGAGCTGAGGTCTGGACTTACAGGAATGTAAATCAGCTGTGGACGTTCTCAACAAATGATTGTAATGCCTGTCTGTCAGCACACACACACACACACACACACACACACACACACACACACACACACACACACACACACACACTGCTGCTGGGTAATCACTGTGTGTCGCAGTGTTTGGGTCATTGAGGTTTTTCCACATGTTTCCAAAAAATCTCATGAAATCAGAGCGTCCTCAGTGGCCCCCACCACTGCTGGACCAGAGCATGATGGGAAGAATGAAACACCACAACATATCTCTCTCACACACACACACACACACACACACACACACACACACACACACACACACACACAAACCCCTCCCGCATCACAACACATCCGCCTGCTTCACACGTGCATGCTGGGAACAGCCCCAGAGCCAGAACTGCTGACATGTTTTCTCCGAGCTGGAGAGTGAGTGGAGGAGGGATGATGATGATGATGAAGAGGAGGAGGAGGAGGAAACCCAAACACAGGCCCTGGACTCAGGTCTGTGGGCGCAGTCAGTCCAACACGTGCTGTCACATGCGACAGGATGGAGGGAAGAAGCCGCGCTGCCAAACAGCAGCTGACGCAGATGAAGAAAAGCTAAAAACAGAACGCGATGACAGACGAGGGAAAACCACGAAGGTGTGAAAATACTTCCCATCAGCCACCTGTGATTCATGGTAACGACCGTATCTGTGGATGATTCGCTCGTGAAGGTATCGAACTCCAACTCAGCAGCTCATTCCTTCCCATTGACTCCGTTACCGTGTCCTGTTCTCCGCCGTCTCCATATTATATCAAATGATCACATTTCTAATCAATACATTTCTAATCAATGCATTTTCTGTCCCTGCTTCCAGTCAGTGTTCATCTCATTCACCTCCATTCTACCTTCATGACTGACTCATTAACCTCAGCCTGTCACCATCAGCTGCACGATGTCACCTCATTGTGAGGTCTAAGGGTCAAGGGTCAATATATTCAGGATTTCCTCTTGAGCTGAGACAGTATCAGATGTCGTTACTGGTGTCACACGTGTTTCTACCAGTTAACCACGGCGGCCCAGGGGAGGAGCCACCGGTCGGAACGACGTCTCCTGACTGACTTCAGGGTCCTACCGTATGCAGCCAATGAGAACGCAGTTTCCTGATCACATGACGTGAACAGTGGCTCAGGTCTTCATGCTGTTTCTTTGAAGTGTGACGGCTGCAGCAGTAAAGAGTCTGACAGCTGCAGACAACAGGCTTCAACACGCTGCTGGCCAAAGTCAACACCTCACTCCTCCTCCCTCTCTTTCTTCTCCTCCTCCTCCTCACGTCTGCGTTCATAAAGCTTGTTTTTTGGCGGCGAGCAGCCGAGCGTCTCCACGCCTCGTCCCGTAAAACTTAAACGCTCCCACATCAAATGGCGCCGAGGCTGGACGGGCCAAGGCTAATTAAGGACGCTGTTATTACAAACATGCTCGCGGGTCGAGGCACAACTCCCACTGCACTCCGCTAATTAGGCTAATGAGGCTAACACCGCCAATTAGGCTAACGAGCAACTGTTATCCTACGTCAAACCAGAAAACACGTCAATTTACAAATTAAAACTAAAGGTTCATCTTTCAGGTCTGATTCTCTTAGTTTGTTTAATCAAGATGTTTCAGAACAATCAGACTGTGGATGTTGATGTGAACGCTGCTTCCAAGTTGGAGGCTAGTAACCATGGTAACTACGATGTGGCACAAAAGGTCGCACTGCAACGTGGCTAATACGTTAGCTTCCAGATTCACTGGATCCAGTGACAGTAGCTCTTTGGTAGAAGTCATAAAGGAATAAATGGTTTGTCTTCTGTGCAGACGGCGCCACCATGTGGTCATTGGTAAAGTATGACACAGAATTAAAACTGATGCTATTTTTAAGTTTTCTCAAAAGAAAACAAAAAGATGAAGATGTTGCAACATGGATCTGAATTATTGATGTTAACACCAAAAACAAGGTGAATGTTCCTGAACTCGTGCAACCAAAGTAAGAGAAAAAGATCCGCACACTCCTGGACATGTAATAAAATGGTGACGTTTCGATCTGAGAGGATCTTCGTCCGGTGATGAATCCAGTCTGACGTCACGTCAACAACGTTTCAGAAAAGGAAGCTGCGTTTGAAGGATGATGAATCCGTCCCTGGAGGAGGATCAGGTCTGTGGGGAAATGTCTGTAAACATCTGGGACATCCTCCTTTGACAGCGACGTAAACATTATAAAGTTTCTACTTCCTCCAGCCCCCCCCCCCCCCCCCCCTCCAGCTTCAGCAGCCAGTAAGAAAGCAGATAAGCAGCAGTTCGTGTAGATTCATGTTGCTGCTCAGGTCTTACCGTCCTGCTGCCATGGTTACTGAAGCCTTCCACCAAATCTGATCCCAGGACGCCTTGAGAGTCGATCTGCGCTCAGCCAATCAGAACAGTGGGCGGTTACTTCTGTCCGGCAGTACAGTGTGATGGTGTGTAGGCGGGACAGACCGAGGGAAAAGAGAGATTAACACTGTTACTCAACTGGTTCAGAGACACATGAACAGACAGAAGACTTCAAATAAAATAAAAACTTGTATATAACTGAAATTAAACAGGCAGGATTTTATTTTGAAAACTCTGTCAGTCTATAGTGACATTTTTTACAGTGTATCCTCAGCTGATAGGCCCAGCTGTTCCCGGGAACAGGGAGCTCTTAAACCAATCAAACGTCTCTCCTTGCCAAAGCGCCGGCGTTGATCCGGCGTGCCAGAGCCCACGCGGCACCTGCATCACATCAGGGTGATGAGCGCTGAAGCCAGAGCAGGAGAAAACCCAGCGCCGCTTATATAACCTCCTTCATCCTGCTGCTCTCTTTCTTTAAGGGGAAACTACTCCTGCTGTACAATGCTGCCTTTGTCTGCCCTCGGGCCTGAGCAGCAGCTTCAACACAAACAAGCACAGAGACCTTTAAACACAAGGAGAAGCCCACAACTCAAACTGCTGCTCTCCTTCATCAGGACTCATTATGCATTTTAAGGGATTTCTCATTGTTTGAATCATGGAGGCAACAATAATTAAGGGACTTAACTGTGCAGTTTACAGGGTTATTAATGTGAAAAGAGCCATTAAATTGATGCCTTTAATGACCCCTGACTGATTAGCTTCATCTGGACTCAATTTCACAGTTAATGAACTTTTTTGTCTTTTTCACATGCTGCATTTTCTTAAAGAAAAATAAACAATATCTTAGCAGCTGTCAACAAAACCAGATGATGAATGATCGGTGACTACCTCGTTAGCTAAATGCTAGCTGTTTAGTAGCTACACGTGTTATCAGTTTCCTCCTACATGCGTCTTAATGCTGGTGAACATTGATTAGCTACAATCAGCTGTTAGCAGCTATCCAGCTAGCTACAAACGAGGACATTCTGAAGAAGACATTTTGAAGAGGACATTTTGAAGAAGACATTCTGAAGAGGACATTTTGAAGAGGACATTTTGAAGAAGACATTTTGAAGAGGACATTTTGAAGAAGACATTTTGAAGAGGACATTTTGAAGAGGACATTTTGAAGAGGCCATTTTGAAGAAGACATTTTGAAGAGGACATTTTGAAGAAGACATTTTGAAGAGGACATTTTGAAGAAGACATTTTGAAGAGGACATTCTGAAGAAGACATTTTGAAGAAGACATTCTGAAGAAGACATTTTGAAGAGGACATTTTGAAGAAGACATTCTGAAGAAGACATTTTGAAGAGGACATTTTGAAGAAGACATTCTGAAGAAGACATTTTGAAGAAGACATTTTGAAGAAGACATTTTGAAGAAGACATTTTGAAGAAGACATTCTGAAGAAGACATTTTGAAGAAGACATTTTGAAGAAGACATTCTGAAGAAGACATTTTGAAGAAGACATTCTGAAGAAGACATTTGAAGAGGACATTTTGAAGAAGACACCCTTGCCCTGCTGACAGCTACATCAGATCCAGCCTGTGACCTTTCAGTCTCGTCTCCACCTGCTCCTCTTGAGGTGCAAACACCAGTTTCATTTCACTCCATGACTAAACTGTCAGGAAGTATCACCTTCCCGCCAGTCACTGTTGGAGGACGCTCCACAACCCCCCCTCCCCTCGGCCGGCTCTCAGGTGGCTGCTGGGTAATGAGGTAATTACCAGAGTGATTGTTTGGTATTTCTTTCCGAACACCTTGAACGAATTCCCAGAGACTCGTGTGGAGTCTGCAGGAGTCTGAGCCAAAGAGTGTGCAGAGCCTCAGATTCCTGTCGGGGGGGGGGGGGGGGGGGGGCAGAAAGAGGAAAGTTTAAAAACACAAAGAGGTCTTTAGTCCTCGACTGTGCAACGTTCAGGAGCTGCTGGGAAACTGGAAGACGGACGAGGGGAATGAGGACAGGACGGTTTAAAGGTTAAACGGTCTGACCTTTGACCCACACCTCTGAAATACATCAACATCTGACACATGCTCACATCCTGCTCCACATGTTGTTCCCTCAAACTATTATTATCTTCATTAACAAATAGCACAAGTGATGAAGTTATGAAGGTAATTAAAGGTAAATGACCAGATATGGTGTCACACAGTCTTTCACATAGTCTGTGATGTCAGAACAGTGAGGCTGGAGGAAAGTAAAGGAAGCAGGCAACAGACCTTCCTATCCTCTCTCCTGGTGACTTTATATGCAGTTATATATTAGCAGCTCTCAGAGACTCCACAGTATAAAGACGTAGAAGCCTCTAAATAAATCTTGACTGCTGTGAAACCCAGAGGACGTTCCAGTGCGGAGGAGCCGGCCTCTAATTCTCATGTTGGAGCCATAAATCAGCTGTAACTCCATCTATCATGGAGGAACCTCCGTGCTGTTTCCTCTCTGATGTAGGTCACAGCTCCACTGTCGACTGTTTTACACTGAGGGTCAACGACGGTCACAAACTGACCTCTTCAAAATAAAATATCAGGATGTTCCAAACTCAAATCTGAGCTTTAAAAATCCTGAATCGTAAATAAGTTGAATGTGAGACGCTGACAGAGGGAGGACACAGTCTACACTGAGCGGATGTTTGACTCCAGTATGGAGATGAATCTGATCGTCCACAAAACTGTTCAATAAATCAGATGCAGATCAATACGTCCACCAGCAGGTTGGTTGGTAGTCTGGATGCACTGCAGTCTGATTTACATTTATATTACACATACAAACTGGATCAGCACATCTCAGCCACAGTACGTGATGCGTTCAATGAGAATTGGTCAAATCATGTTGCACCTTTGGTTTGTTCTGTTCTGATCACCTGAATGTTTTGCATCTTGTATCTCAGCACGAACATCCCGTCCTGATGTCACTTCCTGTTTAGGATCGCTCCACTCGCTTCTGTATCTCAGTGCAATCTTTCATTCAGCCTTTCAGAAATCAATATGGCCGCCCCGTCAGTCCACCACACGCTAATCGAGGAGGGTTTTGATTGGTCGGTTGGTCACAGGAAGTGGATTAGACAGTGATGTCACTTGAGTGTCTTGGGTCTAACTGACTGAACATATTCAGAAATAAAATCATCTGTTTCTTTGTGACCTCTGAGTAAAACTAACACGTGGATCTGGTCCAGCTCACGTTTCCCTGCGGTTCTCGAATGAAGTTTAACGATAACCAGGATGAATTACAGTTTGTTTCTCTCTTTGACTCAAACCAGTCACTGTTCTCTTGTAGCTGTAGCAGCAGCTGCTCCCAACAATCGTTGTGTTGAGTCCAGTGGTTGTTTATTGAAGCGGACTCACAACACCCTGCACAGCTGCATCATCTCCACAACTATTGTTGACATCCAGCTGTGGCACCGGAGGACCACGTCAGACCAGTGGAAAGTTACTCCCTGCTGCAGACGCACCTCAGCTACGTTCACCTTGTGTAAAAGTGTTTTGGCCACTGGGTTTAAGGTGGAAATGACACATGCAGAATCTGAAATTCAGCATGAAGCTCCACGGCCGCGAGGCCAGAGATTTATGGACTTTCTCCTCAAGCTTCCTAAGATGGACGACGCATCAGGAATGAGAAAAAACATCTTTTTTTGTTCTTCTTCTCCTCCTCTTGCTGCTCAGCTGGTGCAGTGATTTGGAAAGTGTTTGCAGATGTCGCCTGTGCGGGCCAACGCCACCATGTCAGCTCCCCCACTTGGAACGTCTCAGGTTTGGAAAGCGGAGCGGAGAAGAGGATGGCTTATTTTCCATGCCAGCTTACATGAAGAAAAAGCTCTGTGAGGCCGGAGAGGAGCGAACGCCACCTCACAGAGAGTTTATACCCAAATAATCCTCCTCTTCACATGGTGCTGAAAGACATAAATAAGACCAGGTCTTCCAGAACGTCAGGAAATCCCCCAGAATACCAGATAGATCTGATGCTGTAGCTGCTTTTACAGTTCTGAGAGGACGGATCTGATGGAGTTCAAGTTCATGAAGCAACAAGAAGAAGAGAAAACTCCCTGTTCTCTGACACTGACTGTTACTGACTCTTTATCTGATCCGTGGAGTTTGTGTTTGTATCTTCTTCTTCTGGTGTTTTTGTCAGTTACCAAACAGCTTCAGGTGTGTCACCTCCTCCTTCTGGACCGGAGGAGGACCGAGCCTGATTCACATGTCGCCCAGAAAACAAAGATGGAGGACAATCAGATGATCTGCTGAAGACTTCAGCCTGAGCCGCCACGAGAGGTCGCCTCACCACGAAGTCAAACCTTGGGTTGTACTGAGTGTCTGAAATCATCTGGGTTTGAAATAAATGTCATGAATAAATAAATAATAAATGTTGAATTCTGCCTGATGAAGGTCTGAAGAGCGAAACGTCGTCGTAACAAAGTGACTTCAGCTGATGGACGGCGTGTGAACAACCTCAGGAGCTACTGATCTGACGCTGTTTAACAAACCGCAGCTCATGAATCACACGAACACATTCTGTCCTCTACCTGTTACTGTACCTAATAAACTGCATCACAAGTATCTCATGAGAGGCTCCTCACCTGAGTGTGATAAGCCCCACCCACTACCTACAGACCAAAAGACCGCTGACAACACGAAGAAAACTGAACGTGAACATAAGAATGAAAGAATAAAAGTCATAAACTCAGAGAGAGAAACAACTTATTTAAATTATTCATAAAGTTACAACTGCATTCCTGTGAAAACACTTTCTTCTTTAAGTCTTCGTTTTACACCTAGAATCACGAGTTATTACGTCAGTATTTGGCGCTAGAGCAGGGAGTGATGTAACACTGCAGCTCAGGTGAGCTACGCTGTGACCTGTGACCTCTGTCATCGTCTTCATTAAAGCTCCTGACAGACGTCACCTATTCAGACGAGCTGCAGTTTGAGGTGACGTCAAACTGTTATTTCATCCCTGAATTCTGCTTCTTTCCAGTCTATGAAACACAACCTGCCTCCCATTATATGAAACCGATCGCCTCAAACTGTAAGAAGAAGAAGAAGAAGAAAAACGCTTCATCGCTTCAGGGTCTTTGTTTTTTCTCTTCTTGTGAAGCAGTTACGCAACCGAAGCTAACCACCTCTGACAGGAAGGTCGGTCGAGTCTGAATCCAGACCGAGGAGGGAAACAATCAGAGGGGCACTTGTTCTCACTGAGGACTGTGTTTCCCATTAAACCCCCACACAGCCAAGTCCAGATACTTTCCAGTCACTGTAAGATAACTTTTCAAAGAGGCACCTGTCCCAGCGAAACCGCTGTGAACCTCAGATCAGCTCAGGACCTTCCCTCACAGCCAGAACCTAGTTTTGTGTTGCTGCCAGATGCTGAGACTCTGGCTCGCCTTCCTCAGCTTCTTCCTCCTGGAAATGATGCATTATCACAACGTTGGCTGCGTCCAGGTTCAACTCCACGTTGTTGTGCAGCCAGCTCACGTACGAGCAGAGGGGTGAAAAACCTACGTGAAGCTGCTTTAAAACCCAGACGAGTGTTTCTGAACTTTAACCCCCAGGTACACATGCAGGTGAGCTACAGCTCTTACTGGTTCCTGCTCAGGAGGAGACGCTCACAGAGCTCACATCCACGTGAAGTGAAAACCCGATCCTGACCCGTCTGGTGCCTCATCCTGCCCTCGATCCTGCCGTGTTGGTTCCCTGATCCTAACCCCTTAGTCGCTGAACCCTGACTCACCAGTCTGTCCATCCCAGTCTCCCAGTCTCCCAGTCGCTGATCCCTCCCGTCTACAGCTGCTCGGTCCTCCCCAGTTGCCAGGTTCAGACTAGGAACAACAGAGAGAGGAGATCAGTGTTTGGGTTTTGGACATTTGAAGATGGACAGGAGGAACTGAGTGAAGTTTCGTCGTTGAGTCTGAAAAAAGCAAAAGAAGAAGAGATGAGTCTGAGGTCAGAAGCATCAGGCTCTGAGGAAGATGAGTCGGACTGCTCCTTTAAAGTTTCCCTCAATTTCCCCACTCATCCTTTAAAGCTTCTCAAAGTTTATCCCGTCATTAGCGTCAGGTTCCAGGCCTCAGAGCCGTCCTTTAGCTGATGGGGCCAGAGGTTAAGAGCTGTCGGAGCCTCAGTGTGGCCCCGGGGCCCCAACGACAGGGAGGAGATAATATTCATGATCCTCAGGTTGTCAACACGAATCCTGTTCTTGGACATCTACATGTGAGCCACCTGCCGCCGGCTGCAGCCCGACACACGGCCTGCTTTCAATAAAGCGACACAAAGCAGGCTGGGAAATCTCTCCTGAGATTAAAGAGGAGCTGAAGACGACTTTAATCATCTGTCCTCCACAGTCTCACAGTTTCCCTCTCAGAGACTCATGGACGACACATTTGTGTTTAGGGTTTTCACATCACTAATTATCACTAATTACAAAACAGTAGCTGTGACCACGGAAGAACCCAAATGACTAAAAAGTAGTAATTCCATGAACATATAAAAATGTACACACACTTTATAGTCATTGCATTCATTTATTAATTATTATTATTTTAATTACTTATTTTATATATATAAGTTTTTTTAATGTATTTTATATTATTTTCTATAGATATTTTAAACCTATATATTTAATTTATAACATAATCTGTTAACTGAAGTTTAAAAACTGAAATATAGTTAATAAAAAAATAAGATTGTTTTTAATTCTAATAAAACTTAAATATTTTAAAAATGTGTGTAATTTGTGTAAAACATAATGACCACAGTTTTGGTGCTTTTAATGTGAAAAACCTTCACTTTAACCATCTACTGTCCTTTGAGAAGTAATCAAAGAGCATTCTGGGGAATGTAGGAAACCGCAGGTGTGGTATAACGAGCCGAGGGAGGTTAAAGGTGATCTCACCTGTAAATACCTGCGGAGGCGTCTGACTGCAGAGGGGTGGAGCCTCTGTTAGAGTCAGAGAGAGTGAATCCACTGACTGGTTGTTATTGCAGCGGTTTGGTTTCACCGCAGCGCCGACGCCAAACACAACAAACCTCTTGATTCATAATTCAGCCTGAAATGAGTAAAGAGTTGTCTCGTGTTCCAGCCGGTGATTCTTCATGAGCTGATTTAACTGTCAGCACAGTGTCCTGCTTTTCCTGCGGCTTTCCAAACACACACAGACTTTACTTTTAGATTAGTGAAAACAACTGCAGATTTACGAGCTGCAGCTCCGTTTGTTAAAGACTGAAGTCACTTTCCTACTTTAACGTCACAGATCAACACGTTACATCTGTTTAATCCAGAGGGTTTGATACTTTACAATTCCACCTGACATGAAACTCACTGATGAGTCAGTGACATCACTTCCTGAGGATGTCATTATCTCTGATGTCCCTCCACAATAAAGCTCCAGAGAAACAGAGTCTGCAGAAATCAGAATCCTGTTTTAAGTTTCCTTCAGTTTCACATTGAAACATCATGATACACTGCAGACAGGAAGTGATCACATCTGATCACATCTGGTCACAACTGATCACATCTGATCACATCTGATCACATCTGATCACCGCTGATCATCTGATCACATGTGATTCAGCTGCTGTTAAAGAGACAGTTTGACTCAATATAAACAGACTCAGGCTAAAACAAGACAATCAATGGGAGGCACAGTTTTCTTGTGGAGACACTAGAACAATAAAATCCACTCTTAGAAACTTTGTTTCGTGTCAAACTGACGTCATTTTCTGACCGAGTGATGATGTCATTTCCTCTCGGATCAGCTGATATTCCCGTTCAACGAGGCCTCAGATGCCAATCTCATCTGTTCCTCCTCACATCCAAAGTCTGATCTTACGTAACTGTGTCCATGGTGAGGATCCCAAACAGCAGCCGAGCATTGTGGGTAATAAAACACAGAAAAAAACTCTTAGGAAACACCTGACTGCCAGAGCGCTCGTTCAAGTGGAAAGGTGATGAAGACGCTTGTCGCTCTGCCAAACTTCCAAAACAAAAACAGACTCTTCCTCGCTACAGTTACATAACAGACGGAGATGATAACGGTATCCCAGAATCCCCCAGTCTGAGCTGATCTTCAGATGTGTGCTGGAGAAAATATGATTTTACACGTTCAGCTCTGAGCAGAGTCGTAAAGCGATGGAAACCTAAATGAAGATCTGACAGCAGTTCAGTCTGAGAAGTGGATCAGCTGAGTCAGCGTCAGTTTCACTAACCTGGAAACAGCTGCCTGATGACATCATCACATAACTCCTCACCTGAAACCTCCAGAAGAAGCTCACACCAAGCTGATGTGAAAAAGACTTTATATTTGTGTTGCAGCCGATCCTGGATGAAAGTCAGACGTGGTGTCGACTCTGATCTGAGGTCAGATCAGTCCCACATGAAGCCACTGCTTTTGATCATCGGCCTGTCAGACCTTATTTTTTGCAGCGTGGATGAGTTTATGTAATAAGGTTTTGGCCGGGCTCAGATCCTGGACCAGATCCTAGACCGGTTTGGTTGTCGGGGTCATGGAGGCCTCGCCGAGGACACTGTCGGCTGATATCTGTCCAATCAGAATCAAATGACTGGATGGACAGAAGACGAGAACTCCTGGCGCTTTTATTTTGTCCTTCTGCTCCGCGCCGTCGCCAAAATAAAAGCTTGGAGACGACGTCCTGTCTGAAGCTGGCAGCCTGCACGTGTTTTTTTAAACTTCCTCTGTGAAGGTGACTGAAAGGTGCTCGACTCAGATTTAATTCAAACTCAAACCAGCTTCATAAAGAGGGAAACAGAGGAAGACGACCTCCGGTTACCTCTACATTCTCTCTTTAAAGTTTTAATCAGCTGTGATGTTTTGATGTGTCTGCTGGACATGGACGTCCAGAACAGAACTGTCATTAAATCCTTCTCTTCTCACAAAGGTTCTGAGTCTTCCCCTCAGCCATTGTTGTATTCTGGGCCCAAGATTCAAATGGATCCAGGTTCTTTTGGTTCTAATGAGAAAATAAAAGAGAAAACTTACTCACAGTTTCCTCATGAGTTTGTGTTTCAGTTCGATGACTGAGCTGAAGTCATCAGGGTTTCTGGGGATTCCCTGTTTGACTTCACTAAAGGACCGTTCCTGGGTTTTTCCAGCACAGAGCTCAACTACACCTCTGTACACTTTCCACTTCCTAAACCACGACCAGCAGAACATAAAGTCCACATGGTCTGTATTTATGAAGTCAGAGCTACAGCAGCAACAACAACATCACAACTGGGTTTCCCCTCGTCATCATCATCCTCAGACTGCAGATCCAACAGAACCATGTGATCACGTATCTCCTTGTCTGATTCAAGACCAGGAACACACTGGATGAATTACGTCTTGGTTTTCATTCCAGCGTCCATGTCAACAGGTTAGAGCAACGCGCTGCCGCGGCTGCGTCACATGATCTAGAGATTCAGCCTCGCGTCTCGCAGCAGAAACAGACAGAGAAAAGACCTGATGATGTCATAGTGACATCACATAAACTTACAGTTCACTTCACATGAACAAAATAAATATATTTTGACCATTGTAGCAGCTGCACGTGGAGACAAACGTTTTCTGTCAAAATAAACCAGAAATGAATGAATAATGAAGAGAAATCAACCTCCAGCAGCTGTAAACTGTGTGTAGAGACAGAGCTGCAGCAGGTGTGAACACAACACAGGAAGTGTGTTCACACCTGCTGGAAGGATCATTGATGTCCACTTCCTGTTTTTATCAGCAGGACGTTCACACTGGGAATTTACATCCTTTCTTTTTGTCTGGGCAGGTGACCACACTGCGTCAGAGCGTGAACTCAGAGCAGATAAATGAAAACATAAAGGAGGAAGAGGAGGAAGAGGAGGAAGAACGTGCAGCGAATTTCTCCTCTAAACAAAACCAAACTGGAAAAACACTAAGACAGAAAAGAAGTGGAGGAGCTTCAGGTTTTCACACGTCTGACACAAACCAGCCGAGAGTCTCCAAAGTGTTGAAACAAACTTTCCGAACATCAGACTGTGGAAACATCTTCATCATCATCATCATCACTATGGAAATAAACATTAACAGAGAGGTAACGTCCACTCATCCAGAGCAACAACAGCAGGGACAAACAGGAGGCTGGACGTCCTGACAGAGCTTCAGTCAACATCACTGTTACATAACATGAGCCCCCCCCACACACACATACACACACGCACACACACACAGACACACACACACACACACACACACACACACACACACACACACACACACACACACACACACACACAAACACACAAACTGCTTCTTCCAGTGATTTTACTCTTGATTTCATCCATTACGTGTCTGTGAATTCAACTTCTTCACCTGCCTTGTTGTTTTTGTGAGTTCGGTGAGTGGTTGGATTATGAGACGACAGGTAAAAGCCCCCCCCCCCCTCCGTCTCTCTCTGCCCCCCCCACAGCTCTGGTGACTTCAGTTTCACAACACAACAGGAAGTGTTTCCAGGGGACACTAAAAAGTGACAGACCTGCCGTGACGCACTTACTGTTCAGTGCTTTTCACTCAAAAGCCACAGTCAGGTGCATCACTTTTTAATGTCCCCTGGAAACACTTCCTGTTGTTGAAACCGATGAAGATGATTATGAGTTGCAGCGTGTGAGTGTGTGTGTGTGTGTGTGTGTGTTGAGCTTCAGGGCCACCGTCAGTCTGGTCTTCCTCGGGTTCAGAGCTACGCCGCACTGACACAACACAGACACCACCCGTCCTGCCTGTTACACAATCCCCCCCTCTGGTCGGGTGTTGGACCCTCACACATTCCTTCCTGCTGCGCTGTCATCAGTTTGTCTTATTCTGTTTGACTGTCGTCTCCGTGCTGGACGACAGGTGAGATCCGTCAGCACCTGTGAGCCGAGGAGCCGATTACACAACCTCAAACGTGGTAGCAGAGTCCCGGAGGACCGGGCGCTCAGACCTGAACCCCGGATCCCCAGTGGGACCACTTCGGACTTTACCTTCCACATCTGCTCCAGATGTTCCCTCAGCTTCCTCTCTGATGTCACTGTCACTGGGACACATCTGTGACCACTGCCCCACCTGTCAACCACCAGCACATCTGGTTGGTACGTGATGAACATAAAAGAAAGAGATTCAGTCAAAGAAAATCAAAACAGTATCAATAATTAAAAAATGAGTTTTGTGTTTAAATAATATAAATAATAATAATATAAATAAAAGAAGAAGAATCAAAGAACAGGAGGAAAAAGAAAAGAGGAACGAAGATGAAGATGATGAAGAGGAGGACAGTGACCTCTGTCTCACATCTTAGTGATGAAATCCCCTCGTTGTTCAAACCTTTATTTACACGCCCCTCCGCTGTCATCAGGTCGTCATGACGATGAGTCTGACTGACAGGTGGAGAACCCCTCACCCCCCCCGTGTGTGTTGAGCTCACATTCCTCCATGAGTCTTCTCTCAGTAAATAGACGGATCCCTGAGGCTGAAAACACTTCACAGCTTCTTTCTCATGAGAACAGAAAACAGACTCATCTATTATCTATTTACATTTATCAAGACATATAAATATCCACAGTCCACTGTGTAAAAAATATTGTGATTTTATTTTAGAAAAATGTGATGTGCCCGCTCGCACGTGCACATCACAGTCTGGTTTTTCTCCTCACACTCTAATTAAACGCACAGCTTAGAAAACACAATAGAAAACAACACAGCCCTGCAGACGTGTGACGTGTTCGTACACAACACACAGTAACTACACACACAACAACATCAGCTGTTCACTGGAAACATCACTACATTCAGATGGTTGATTTAAGTACAAATTCAAAACAACGAAAATTCAGTTCTCATTAAAAACATGTTGCTGTTCGTCATGGGGATGAATGTTTTATTACTCAAGTTTCATTTCATTCATTCATTGATTCACTCTCGAGTTATTATCTCGTTCAAACAAGACTCTGACTCTGGGAGCGAGATTAGATGTTGTGTATTATCTACATTACAAGATAACGTTTTCAAACAAGATCATATCTGGAATCAACAAATTAAATCTTGACTCTCGAAAAGATAAATGAGGTAATATCTTGTGCGAATTAGATGAGAACTTGTAGGTCATAACTTCCATGAAGGAGATATTCTCTGAAAACATTTCTCCAGTTGTTGAATGTGAAGGACCTTCAGGTTCCTGGAGTTCCCTCATGCGAACACTCGAAGGTAGGACTTCTTAAAAAAACGTGCACATACAAGACACTGACAGTCTACACATGAACTACACATCAGTTAACACTCCAGCATCGATTGAGAAATGTAAACATTCGTGTGAATCGCAGGCGTTCGGTAAGCAGCTGACTGGACAAACAGAAGAGGGTTTACTGATCCCACCTGTCGGGGAGTTACAGGAATGATGATTTAACGTCAAGGGCTCCGAGATTCTACGCATCAAATCCCAAAAAAGCAGTGAGCGGTGAAGGCACTGACGGGGAGGAGTCACGGCTGTGAAGGAGAAACCACGTGGGAGAAATTTAAATAAGAAGAAGAATACGACCCGCGAAGTCCGTCATCTCTAAACACGTGTTTTCTTTCTACGGCAGCGGCGACGTGCAGGACGGGACGCAAACACAAACCCTTGAATTCAGGCTACAGATGAAAGTGTAAGACAGAGGTACTCAGCAGTGAAAACAGTGAAAGCAGTGACTGAAGTGTTACTCAACAACAGAAACAACAGGTGACAGTATTTACAGAGAACAGATAACAGGTAAAGGGAAGAGGAACAGGCGACCTGCAGAGGTCAAAGTTCAGTTCAGGTCCCAGAAAGAGGAAACCAGTCCGACAGAGCAGGAAGAGTCCTGAGAAAGTAAACTCCCAACAGGTTCAGCTTGTCATCACCTTCAGCTCCGTCCAGCCAATCAGACGCAGTCAGGTGAAGACAAGCTCCTCCTCCTTCCCCGAGTCAAAGACGAAGGCAGGTTTCTGTGGAGACACACAGGTGTTAGCTCGGGTAAGAAACATCCAATCAGAGAGCCTCATATTCAGCTTCTGTCTGATTTTACTGTAACGTCCGCTGAGGCTCATGGGTAGTGTAGTTTCTACAGCTGTAAAACATGTGGACTATAATAAACAGCGATGAATGAAGTGGTTAAAGTGTCAGAACAACATGGCGCTCGTACCTGGAGGTCTCCACGTCTCCGTTCACTATGTGGAGGAGCTGCCCCTCCGCTCCAGGAATCTGCCCCACACAACAACACAACACTGGATTAGTTTGGTGGTTCTGGTCCAGACCACAGACCGTCAGAGTAAAAGCCCCAACGTAAACAGACGAGTGTTGTTTGCTGCTATTTTTAAATCTTTCCTTCCTCGACTCAGATCCTGATCCTGCAGGTTTGGATCAGTTTGGTGGAAACTGAAGTTTGTTTGCTCTGATGTTCAACATCAGCTCTTATTATTTTATGTATCTTTGTTTTCTCTGGTTTTAAACCTGTTTCTAATCAACAAGATTTTTCTCTCAAAGTTACAAGAAAAATTTCACAATTTCACAATAAAATGACGATGATGTTCACAGTCAGTATTATCATACATCATGATTACAGCTGAGTCACCTTCAGGTGGTCGTCAGCTGTGCTTCGTTTTTACTCTTTACAGATGTTAATCTAATTAAAATCTGGTGTTTCACAACGGTGAATATTTCAGATGGACCTCAGTCTGTTTTTTCTTTGGTCTAATCCTCCATCTGCACACTGAACTCTGTTCCATGAACTCCTCTTATAACTGACCAACAATTGATCCATTGATCTGTGATTGGTCTTCCTTCTGTGGATTTCAAAATAAACCCGAGATCAAATCAGAATGAAGGTAAAAACATGTGGAGGAGCAGGTGAAGCTCAGGAAGCTCTTCAGCCAAGATGAAGATGAGTGAGTATCAGGAACCACTCAGTCCTAATAACGTCCATTTAGTAGCTGCTCAGGAGCTTTTTTATCCACATCACATGGTCTTCAGCAGCAGATGGAGTCAGAGATTTCTGTGTCTGCTGAGGAAGACCGTTTGTGATATGGTCAAAAGCTCCAGAGCAGCTACTAAATGGACCTCGTAGTGTGGAAGGAGAAAATGTAAAGGTCCTAGAAGAGCAGTGAGACTGTTTTCCTCTGTCTGACAGAGACGGTGTTCGCCGACGTCTGGACAGTCGCTTCCTCGTCTTTCATTTGGTCTTTGGCCTCAGCACATTTCCATGTGTGGAGGAAGTCTGTCTGTCTGTCTGTCTGTCTGTCTGTCTGTCTGACTCTGACTGTCTGTCTGTCCATCTGACTCTGTCTCTGTCTGTCTGACTCTGTCTGTCTGACTCTGACTGACTCTGTCTGTCTGTCTGTCTGTCTGCTCTGTCTGTCTGACTCTGACTGTCTGTCTGTCTGTCTGACTCTGTCTGACTGACTCTGTCTGTCTGTCTGTCTGTCTATCTGACTGTCTGTCTGTCTGTCTGTCTGACTCTGTCTGTCTGTCTGTCTGTCTGTCTGACTCTGTCTGTCTGTCTGTCTGTCTGACTCTGACTGTCTGTCTGTCTGTCTGTCTGTCTGACTCTGACTGTCTGTCTGTCTGACTCTGTCTGACTCTGTCTGTCTCTGTCTGTCTGTCTGTCTGTCTGTCTGTCTGTCTGTCTGTCTGTACACCTGGAGCAGGTGGACGACACCTCCACACATCTACAGCTCGTTTTCTTCGGGCTCGTTAGAGCAGGAACAGACGAAGCTCTTTGATCTCTGTGATGAATGAAAACACTCCGTGTGTTAATGTGTCTCTGAGCCTGAGGAGAAACACTGAGCTGACAGGTGGAGGTGGAGTCTGAGTCCTGGCCCCGCCCCCTCAGCTGTGTGAACCTGGACACTGTGTGTGATCCCTATAAGGATGATTATAGTAACGTGTATCATAATATATTTCATATACTGTATGTAAATAAATAAAGTTTCTTATTTTAAATTCAATATTTAATGTATTTTTATCTGGTGTAGGACACTGAACTATTATAATGTGCATTTGCTTTATAATTCTTTATTATTATTTATTTCATTTTTCTTTATCATGATTACATATTTGTATTTTGGTGGTTTAAGTTTAACTGTAGCTGTGGTTGTTTACATTTAGATTTAAATTTATGTGTTTAATTATTCCACAGTTTTATACGGATCTTTTTTAATTTATATATAAATATATATTATTTTAATTTAATCTGTTCATTTATTTTTTAGATGATATTTGTTAATGTTAAATGCTTTTTTAAATTTCAGATGAAATGAGTTTTACATCTTTTCACTTGTTTTTTGTACGACATTTAAATCTTATTTATTTTAATTAAACAAAGTCTTCGTTTGACCCTGTGGATCAATAACGAACACGTGATCAGTTCATGTGTGTGACCTGTTTGTGGTCTCTCACGGTAACAACATGTTAACACACTTTTAATCACTCACACTTGAGTCTGTCGCACAAAGTCTGCAAAGTGTTGATCCCTGGAGCACAACTCGATTATCCTCAGACGCTCCTGGATCTCCTGCAGAGGTCAGAGGTCAGGGAGAAAACATGTTTATGTAACAGTGGGGCTGAGAGGTCAGAGGAGCAGGAGGAGGTCCTGCAGGTATAAATACCTGTCTGTATAGTACTGACCTCCTGCTGAGACTGAAACCACTGAGCCAAAAAAATGTCACAACATCGTTCAGTGTTTCCAAAGAGTCAAAGTCTCTGAGCTGGACAGGAGGAGGAAGTAAAGCCAGGTACAGGTGAAGAGCCAAAGGCCACGCCTCCTCTGTGTTCTTGTTCTATGGGCTGTTAACCCTCATTATCCTGTACAGGAGTCTTTACCGAGTCACATACATAATGAGCTGAGGTCGTGCTCACATCACCCTGATCCTCGGCTCAGGGACTCACTGAACTCTGTCTTTAAGGTGCTATATCAATAAAGTTATCGTTATCACTATTATCACTATTATCACTATTATCACTATTATTAGTATTGAGGCTTAACTGCCTTTTATCCACTGATCACACGTGTATATATATATATAAATATTTATAAGATAAAGTGTCTCTCACCTCTTTAGTGAGCGAGGTGTTCTGATAGATGTGTCGTATCTCCTCACTGCTGACGTCTCTGGAGCTGTCCACACTCGCAGAGCTGCTGTACTCCGGCAGGTTGGGGTCACGCCGGCGGTAGTGCTGTGGCGCGTCATCTTCGTAGCGGCGGTAGTACTGGGCGGTGACGGGGTCGCTCTCGAACATGGGGTTAAACTTGGTGGCGCGCTCCAGCGTCGGCACACTGTCTCCACGTCTAGAGGAGGGAAAGTTTAAATTCAGATCTTTACATTGAATGTTTCTTCTTTCTTCTCAGCTGGGACGTAAACGTGGTCGCTCACCTCAGCGGGTCCTCCGTGTCCTCCCCGTCGTACTGCTCTCGCAGCGTCCTCGCCAGGAAGAAGATGATGCCGGCCGCCACCATGAGGAAACCGACCACAGAGGCGATGGCGATGCCCACCACCAGCGGCTCGGAGACGTACTCCTCGCAGTGCTCACCACGGTACCACCAGTTCTCTCCGACCCGACATCTGCAGGAGAGAGTCACAGGTTCGATTCCCAGTGAAGACTGATATTTTTTTATTTCTACATTTCATAAATGTTCTGATTCTGAAGTTTAATGTCCTTTTTAAACTGACACAACCTTCACTATATGGAGGCTTTTATTTTGAAGGTGTGGCTCCAGGTGATGCTGGAGGTTTTTCTGAGCTCTAGTTTTTGAAATATTAAAGTATTGGTGCGTTCAAGGACAGTCAGACATCTCAGGCTTGAGAGGGAGCTGCTGACAGGAGACAGAGAGTTTGGAGGACAGATGTTTTGATTCAGGATTTCAGTCTAAAAACTGATTCATCCATATGTAACATGTTACATGTTACATGTAACATGTTACATTACAGAGTGTGAAGCTCCTCCCACCTGCAGATGGCGCCCTTGCCGGGGATGATGTCACATTTGCCGTCGTTGAGGCAGAAGTCGTGTTGCACCTCACAGACGCTCTGACACGGCAGACCGTCCACGCTCAGGTAGCCGGCGTCACAGACGCACTCGGCCTCGCCCGACCACCTGTTCACCATACACCTGGAGAACTCGTTACACGCCTGGAACTTACAGGGGTCCGCCCTGTCACCTGAGAGGAGGAGCAGGAGGAAGAAGAAGATCAGGAGGAAGGAGGAAGAAAAAAGGATGAGAAAGAAGAGGAAAAGGAGGAAGAAGAGAAAGAAGGAGATTCACACAATTATTGAAGAAACATTTGAGCAAAACTCAGAAATCCAACAAATAAATCAGATTTTTTTCGCACCCCCCCCTCCACCCCCACC
>NW_019525527.1:987521-993536 GCF_002814215.2 Seriola lalandi dorsalis | reverse complement strand
CGCTGACACAAGTGATTCCTGACATCATGACCTCGTTATAAATCATGTATGTATACATATATGTATATAGATGTCATATAGACTTGTCTGATCGTAGCGACCAATCAAAGTTTAAAGTCCTCGTCACGTTCATGAAACGTTTTGAGGGTCGGTGTTTTGCTCATGGACACTTGGAGACGAGGACCGGAGGCGCCGGGGATCGAACCACCGACCTTTTGATCAGTGGACGACCTGCTCCAAAACCACAGAGAGCATCTGACTGACCCTCAGCCACCTCAGGTTCATATCAGGGTGTGTCCTCACTACGGGCGGCGTGCAGGTGAGACTCCGCCTCTCCGGCACTGACCACCAGGTGACAGGTGAGATCCAGCGGCGTGGAGCTCAGCACAGTCGACCACGTGCTGGTGCGATGGAAAACGTCCCTCAGAGCGCGGTGAAGACGAGAACGGTGGAGCGATTATGGAGTCCACAGTGACTCACTGCGGTAGATTAGGTTATCAGGCTGTCAGGAGCTCCTCTGATTGGCTCAGACGGATTACAGAGCTGCAGCTCAGCACAGGTGGACACAACACTTCACCTCACGTTAACAGCTTCTCTCAGCTGGACAACAACCACTACAACACTGTGTGTAAATCACACCTGGACTCTGTGGCCACTTCCTGCCGCCTCAGGACGCCTGTCAAAATAAAAGTCCTTCCTCCACAGAGATCTGTTTCAACACTGGGACACATCTGCTTCTTCTTCTTCTACTGATGAAACTGGGTCAGAACCAAGTGTCATAAGGCCTCCTGTTTAATTTACTGCTCTCCTATTCTTCCCTATATAACTTACTGTGCAGAAGTGTGTGTGTGTGTGTGCGTGTGTGTGTGTGTGTGGGGGGTCGACCTTCACTACAACAACGACTCATACGCATTATCAATAAGACTGATTACTCTGATCACACTGATCCACTGTTTCTAAAATCTCATGCTATGAAATTTAATGATTTAATTTATTCAAAGGTCAATCAAAGTACAAAAAGAGAGAAATCTGAGGAGTTTGTGACTTTCTGTTGTTGAGGTTAAATTATGGAACGATCAAGACTTAAATATTAAAAGTGTAATTTCCTTCACACACAGAGCAGGTGAAGCTGCAGGTATGAAGAAGCACAGCGCTCAGGCTCAGACAGCGGCCATGATGTTGATTCATCAGTGAGTCAGTGTGTGTGTGTGTGTGTGTGTGTGTGTGTGTGTTCTGCTGTTGCTCACGTTCCTCACAGACAGATTATCTCAGGTATTAGAAACACTGTGAAAGCTGCTGAGCTGCTGCTGATACACAGAGGATTCAGCTGAGCCCGAGGAGCAGGAAACGTCTTCTAATGAGGCTGACACGTCCACAACACGTCCACAACACGTCCACGTCCACAACACGTCCACAACACGTCCAAAACACAGGACGTCCACAACACAACACGTCCACAACACAGGACGTCCACATGACAGGACGTCCACATGACAGGACGTCCACAACACGTCCACAACACGTCCACAACACGTCCACAACTCAACACGTCCACAAACAGTCTGAAGGTCCACACTTCAACACGTCAAACATCTCAAGTGTCTCCGGAGACAGGAGACGACCTGCTATTCTACATTATGTTTTCTTTTCAGCACTGATGGAGTCATGTGATCAGTCCTGCCGCTCTGACTCGTTTCAAGGACAAACTAAAGCCTCAGTCTGTCATGAGCCATTCTGAAGAAACCAGTTAAATATCATCAGTTTATTGTGTTTCAGAGCCGACAAAAAACTGTTCCAAAAGAGTAAAAGTTTGAATCAGTGTCTGGTGAAACTTTACCTGATTCCACATCCAGCGAGTACTTGTCGATGGCCAGGTTCATGGTCTGGTAGGCGGTGTTGGCGAAGTCCTCCAGGATCAGGTAGACGACGTTGGTGACGCCTCTGGGAACCGGTTTACCGAACCTCATCCTGCTGTTGACCACGATGCTGCCGTTCCTGAAGTTGAGGATCTCCAGGTTCTGGAAGTTGTTCAGGTTGGACTCCAGGTACGGGACCAGCTGGAGAGACACACACACACACACACACACACACACAGAGACACACACACACACAGAGACACACACACACACACACACACACACACACACACACACACACACACACACACACACACACACACACACACACACAAAGACAGGTGTAAAGAACGTTTCGTCTGAATCTGGAAGATTTAATCCCTGACACCAGATTCTGTGAGGTCACACCAGTTGTAGGAACCGTTGCTCCAGGGCCTTGTACTCCGGGGAGCTCTTGTTGAAGAGGTCCATGGAGAACGCCATGTTGGTCACCCTCAGGCTGAAGAACACAGTTAGGGCCCTGCCAGGTCGAGTCGGTAATGCGATGGCGTCCAAATCTGACCCTTGAGCGCCGCTGGAGAAGCCGCTGCTGTCGCCTTCAGTCGCCATGCCGCCGTACTGGAACACGTCGAAGCTGACGTCGATGCTCGGCATGTCAGAGAAGTCCTGCTCAAAAACCTGGATCTCTGTATCTGTCGTAACCAAGTCGACATCCTGCTCAGGTTCCCATGGCGACGTCTCTGCGGCGTCTATTACAGCACTTCCTGTTTTGTTGGTGACCCCCACCGTCAGACCCGGAGCTACATCTGAAGGCGGAGCGCTTACTGGAATTTCGTCTACATCTTCGTGGTTCAGGTGTTCATGGTGAAGCAGGTCCTCGTCCTCCGGCACAGAGTCTGATACTCGAGTGAAAGGTGAGTCCTTCTCAGGTGAGAGCGCGATGCCGATGCCGCCGCCGCCGCGGTCTGAGCTTACCGATGAAGTTGGGTCCGGAGCAGCAGTCGTGGTGACGACCATGACTTCATCCGCAACGAGGTCTCTGTTTACTTGGAGTGGCGGCTCTGCTGCTGCTGTAGCGTCAGAGGAGTCGATGTGCTGCTCTTCCAAGATCTCAACCTCCTCCTGATCAGCTGCTTCTGGCAGCAGCAGTTTGGGTTTGTCCGTGAGAACCTCGAGTTCTGCCGGCTGCTCTGTGAACGCGTCAAAGCCGGGTTCTTCCACAGAGGTCGGCGCCTCTTCGTTTGAGGCGGCGTCAGTATCAGAGGCCTCCTCCTCCTCCTCTTCCTCCTCAGCTACACCTTCTGCTGATGAAACAGGAAGCTCCCTCTCTGCTGCAGTCTTTCCTTCCTCCGCTGAGGTGGTTTCTTGAAGCTCGACTGCTGAATCTGTTGGTCCTGGCTCACGAGTCCACGCTTCAGGTTCAGGGGAATCTGTGACTGGCGCCAAAATCAAATGTGGCTTCGTCAAGGCATAGTCGTCATAGATACCGGAGGCTTCCATTGTTTGCACTGAAAGTTCGACAGTCAAGGTTCCTTTGGGTGAGAATACAGGCGCTTGGGTTGTGGTTGAATACCGCGGGTCAGTGCTGATGTGCGGCGTGACCAGGACCTGATCCAGAAAAGGTTCTTGGAAGTCTCCGGCTGGCAAAGACTCGTCAAAAGCAGGAACAGCTGTAGGGGGAGCGTCAGTGAATTCTACTCCCATTGCAAACACATCATCTTTGTCAGTGGCCGGCAGCTCAACTACGACCCCCTCCTCATCCTGGTCCCCGTCCTCCTCATCAGTCTCCTCCAGATCAGGTGGCGGCAGCACCTCCAGGCTGCCATCCCCCCTGGGGTAAAAGCCGGTGCCATCAGATGTCGCCGCGGGCTGCCAGGACCAGAGATCAGCTCCCTGGCCGTCTCCAGAGAAACCGGAGCCAGATCCATCGTCCAACGTGCTCTCAGAGCCCGTCTGAGGTTTCAGCGCCGCAGAGGAGCCTCCGGGACTGACTGCGTGGTCCCCTCGGGGGGCGTCGTCTACGGCGCCGGGAGCATTATTAAGGAGAAATCCCTCGTCTTCAATATTTCCACTATCTGTGAAGCAGAAAAACACATGGAGAGCTTCAGGCCGAGATCTCAGACACCAGAGACACGTCATGACGGGACCCAGGTCCGAGTCCTGTGTGTGACTCATCATCTTAATCACATCAAACACCTGTTTCCACCAACACCTGTCGTCTGTTTGAGTCTCGTTTGTTTACATCGACACCTTCTTCCTGTTCTTTGATCACATTTAAAGCTGTAACTTTCACAAACACAGGATGGAGCTGAGCTGAAAACATGACTGATGCAAAATAATATTTCTGAAAATGTCCAGTTCTTCTTCTGTTCTGCAGCCGTGACGATGACAATGATGAACAACAGTAATTCTTATATGAAAAATAAAAGGCTGACTGATGGTCTGGAACTGATCTGATCTCACTTATTCTCACAGGTAAAAATGTGAATCGTTCACTCACTGCCTCGAGTCGCCGGCTCCAGGTCTAACGTCTGATCGGCGGGCGGTGGCGGAGGAGGAGCCGTGCTCTCCTCGAACATGAAGACGTCGTTCTCGCTCACCCCCCCGCTCTGGGGACCTTTCCACGGGTCGAAGGGGTCGAACAGGAATTCGTCCTTCTTCAGGAAGACGTCGCTGCTGTCCACCTCGTGGCTCGGAGCGTCTGGAGGTTTCTCTGCCGCCAGCACGTTGTCCTAGAAACAGACACATTGATGCTCAGCGACAGTTTCATCCTTAAAGACTTTGATCAAACCCAACCTGTAAATATAAATACCTCACTCAGATTTGTTGTCTGGTGAGACAGAGTAGAAACCAGTGTGTTTATTTGTGACAGTGTTTGGTTTTGTATTTGTTTATTTCTTCCCTGTGTCAGGGACGTTACAGGTGAGGAAGAACTGATCATCGTCACCGCCCACAGATCCAGTTTGACTCGTCCTCGCGTCTCTGTTCCACTCACCATGTTGTCGAAGGCGTCTGCAGGTCGGCTCGTAGGTTTCACAGACGGCAGCAAGTTGTCGGCTGCAGAAAAGAGTGAAAGCCTGTCAGAGTCACAGCCGGTCTACGGTCTGAGAGCAGCAGCATCAACAACACGTATGGTACCGTTCTGCAGCTGCAGCGGGTCGGCCTGCGCCTCCAGGCTGCTGTTGGTCATGAAGTTGTCTTTGTGCAGCGCCTCTGTGATGTAGTTGCGGAAGTCGGTGATGGTGTAGACGACGGTGGGCTGCTCGGCGGCTCCGGGGTAGTTCTTCTCCACCAGGTTGTTCTGCAGAGAGATGAAGTCCAGCGTGTCGTTTGCGATGCCGCCGCTGTCCACCTCCAGAGTGATGGCGTAGTGGACCAGGACAACCAGACCCCTGAGAGGGAAGAGGACCAATCAGAGGCCGAGACTCCAACATGCCATTTTCATCTGGAGGAAAACTTGTGACGCTCGTCTTTGGATTTGATCAATAAAACAATCAGAGTTCATTAAAACAAACACATCCAGTCTGAAAGATCCTAAAATTAAAGCTGCAAATCCTTCAATTATTAACTGATGATCAAACGACTGGCTGAATATTATTCTGTGGTTCAGACGATCAGTTCAACACGACAAAGACATTAAACCTTTAACGTGTAAATGACTGTACTGAGCAGGTAATACTATACTGATCTGTCACCTCAGTGTCTTTAACACTGATTTTCAGCTCCTGAAGTTTGAGTCCACAAGAACAAGCTCTGACATAACGACCGTCCTGTGGTTTAACATCTGTTCGCTGCTTCGCTCTCACATTCATTTCTGAGGCGAGCGTTAGAGAAAACCAGAACCTGAAGACTTTACGACCCGATCACTTTTCTCTTCTTGGCAGCGTCAGGCTTCAGGTGAGTTTAAGAGCCTCTCTGAGCTCACAAAGTCACCTCGCCAGTGTGGTCACACGGTGACAGGCTGACCTGCAGCGGAGGGGTTGGGGGGGCAGCGAACCTGCCGTAAACCTTGGACAGTAATCCTTCGACAGCTGCAGGTGGCCGCGAGCAGCAGAGACTTATCCCACTTAAGAGCTGAGTGACTATTGTTAAGGACATTAAGTGGAAAGTAGAGCAGAGCTGTGACTAACTGCCACAGGCAGGTGAGAAGGGGTTTGGG
>NW_019525527.1:968543-987501 GCF_002814215.2 Seriola lalandi dorsalis | reverse complement strand
GGGTGGGGGGTGGTTGTCTGTGGGGACACGGCCACCAGGTGAAGAAATCCCTCTGAACTTCCCTGTAAACCAACTACAGTCTGATCACTCTATCTGTCTCCATGTAGTCACAAGGTCAACATGTGGTTCAGGTCTGAGGTTCAGGATTCAGGATCTGAATTTCCCATCATGCCTTGCACAGTGAAGGGATGGCGGACTGAGCAGTAAAGTGAATTTATCGGACCAGTTTCAGAGCTCTTCAACCACCATCGTATGACCCTTCATCTGAAGGGAGAACGTGAAAACACCAAGTCGTCTCTAAGACCTCACAGCTACAGTAAAGAGTTCATACAGATGTTAAAGCTACAGGTAAAGAGTTCACACAGATGTTCAGGGTCCAGAGATGAACTGGGTCAGAAACATCAGGAGGTAAACTGAGGACAGTGTGTCAGACTTACCGCTCCAGGTCCTTCTGTGGCCTGAGGACAGACACAAAGTAAAGGCTGTTATAACAAGCTCCACCTGCTGAGGGTAATTAGACTGTATAATTAAACACGTTTAAATCTGAATGTGAGCGATGTGTCCAACAGCCCTCACCTGAATTCGACGATGTAGACGTTCTTGAAGCCCGGCAGCCTCTCGAAGGCGTCTTCAATCTGGACGTTAAAGACGGGAGGGATAGTTTAGTCTGAGTTTGGTCATGTGATGTCAGCTTCTGTGTGATCTGTCTCTATAACAGCTGAGTCTGCAGTTACCTGGACAAACATCAGCCGTGTCAGTGACATCACCACCTGTGTTTGACGGATCAGTGTGAAGCTGCTGCTGCTGAACTGATGATCTTCAGCAGCAGCTTCATCCTGTTCAGAGTCTGACGACATGACAACCACTGTGTGTCGGACTGTGAGGGCAACCAGTCATGTTTATGTTGATTTTATGACATACACATGTTGTCAGCTGGCTGCAGTGCAGTTGTTAGTGATGAGAAGAAGAACAGCTGGATGTCCTGATCCGTGTGTCTTCATCAGGATCAGCACAGAGAGGCAACATGTAAGATGTGAGAGCAGTGACGTCATGATTATGAATGATGGAGTTTCAATGTGTCTCTAGTAAACTCTTATTGTTCAGATGTCAGCGGCCCGTGGCTGCACTCTGCTCTGCTCAAGTCAAACTCCTGCTGCTTCTATTAGCCCTGTTATCCACTTCATATTCCCTCATTAATGACCCTGACCCCGGCGTTCAAACCATAAACCGGTTTCCCGCGTCACTGAGCCTGAAAACCTCCCAGCGGTACGGGAACACACCGGCGCTCTCTGCTTTCCTGGCAGCCGTCGTTTTTCCACCAACTCGCAGTGACTCACTGCTCGTATACTGTAGGTCCTCTGAAGTTTTCCAGCCCCGTTTCTGCCTCGGCGGCTTGTATAGCCGCTCGCTGGCAGGGCCGAGGAAACTGAGCTTTACAGCGTAAAGATCCTTAATGCGTGAAAAACAGGCGAAGGCCTTTAAAGCAGAGCCAAACTCCTGAGTCTGCAGTTTGTAGGAAACCACAAAGCAAGTCAATTTGGTAATGAGCGTGCATCCTGGACGTCAGAGAGAAGAGTAAAGGAGGAGAAATGACAGAAGGAGTGAGGGGGGGGGGGGGTGAAGGCAGGAACCACAAGAATCACAAAAACTGGCTGATAAACAAACCGCAGCTCAGTGCACTCATGGTTCTCTACAAACAACATGACGACAGCGACGTGAGTCAGACTGACACACGGCTTCATTTAATTCACATGAAAACATCTTTAGTTTGTTGTTGCTCTTCTTAACATGAGCAACACACTTACACTCATCCTGAGACTTTATGACTCAAATTAATGAACATGCGAAGCTCCAGCTGACGTCTGAAACAGGAAGCACACATTCCCTTTGATCTGGAAGACCCTCGATCAATCTAGTGGCTGTGTCCATGTAGAAAAGAGCTTCAGGCGGCTGGCGCACGGGTAACCCCAGACTAACATGAGGAATTATTGTTGACGATGGTTGGAACATATCACAAGGTAAAAGTGTAACTCGTGGTGTGGGTGAAGCGGCGCCTTGTTAAATGGTCTCACCTTGTGTGTGAAGTGTCTGGCCAGCTGCTGGTAGTGGAAGCTGCTCGGGTCTCTCAGCGCGTCGTTGTAGGTTTCTCCTCTCAGCTTGATGCTCAGCTCCACCACCTGGTCCTTCAGGGGCCTCGGGGGCCGCAACAAGGTGTCGTCTATCTCGTTAGCGATCTGAACGTGCAGGGACACGCACAGAAATCAGTATTGGTCCTGAAAAGGAAGTGTGTGTATCAGTGTGTATTCAGATATTCTACCATTACTCACCGAGTTCTCCTCCTCATCCTCAAACCCGAAGCCGTTGTTTCCCAGTAAGTTGTCCTCGACATCGCGAGGCCTTTCCGTTAGATCGGGGAAGTTTCCGTTGTTGTACTCCACTACGTACTTGGTCGTGACTTCCAAAGAGGCACCAGGGGTCGTCTCTTCCATGGCGGTACTCGCCGCAGTAACGTCCACAACAGATTCTGGGGTGGTTTCAGACGGGACTTCAGCTGGAGCCTCCGTCATCAATTTCCCTGCATCTTCAACAGAGATACCCTCATCGTCTTCTAGAGGAACCTCCGCGGGAGCAACGCTGTCTTCACTCGGAGCGCCATCCTCCTCAGGGGCGACCTCTGGGGCAAGCTCCTCAAGGGTTTCTACCTCTGAAGTCGTTCCTGGACGGGTTTGAGTCACAACCTCCGGAGATGTTTCACTTGGAGCCTCTGGGACAGTTTCTTCTTCACCCTCTGGAAAGTATCCAGGATCTGGGACCTGACTTGGAAGCTCAACCACCTGGGTGGTACTCGCACTCTCCCTGGAGGTTTCTTCCTCAGAGTCTCCAGGAAGTTCCACTGTGACCTGTGGTTCAGGTGTTTCCTCCACTTCAGTCCCTGGCAACAATCCCTCAGTGTCCTCTGGAACAACAACAACAACAGGAGTGATCTCCTCATCAGACTCTGAGCGGATCTCTGGTGTGACCTCCTCTGTAACTTCTGGTTTAGTTCCCTCTGCTTCAGGTTCTCCAAAACCTTCTTCTTCTTCCTCCGTTCTCTCCTCTGATGCTTCGCCTCCGACTGCTTCTTGAGTTTTATCCACAAATGTAACGTCAGGATCAGTTTTATCCTCATCAGGTACTACTTCATGTTCTTCTGTGGGTTCTGTCTCTTCTCCAATTTCCTCTATGGGTTCTACATCTTGACCTGGTTTTTCCGTGGGTTCTGTCTCTTCTACAATTTCTTCTTCAGGTTCTGGTTCTTGTGCAGGTTCTGTTTCTTTAACAGCACCTTCTGTTGTCTCTGTTGTGTCCACGGTTTCTTCTGCAGGTTCTGGTTCTTCTACAGTTTCTTCTGTTTCCTCCTCCACTGGTTCTATAGGTGCGTCAGGTGTTTCCTCTCCACCGTCCGTAGGTTCTCCTGTCGGCTCTATTGTTGTTTCGTCTTCTTGTGTATCTGCTGTCTTCACTGGCTCTAATGCAGCTTCACCCGGTTCCTCCACAGTAACTGTTGCCCCCTCTGCTTCCTCAGGTAGTTGTTCTTCTGCCGTTTCCACCATTTCCCCGTCTTCCTCTTCTTCTTCTTCAGCTGTTTCTGTCTTTGTTGTTTCCCCCGCAGGAGACTTTGCTTCAGTAATCTTATCTTCAGAAACACCTGTAGCTTCTTTGTGTTTGATTTCTTCTTCTACCTCTTCTTCTGGCTTGTCTGTTGCTTCCACTGCTTCTTCTTCTGTGACAGTTTGGTCAGGTGTTTCTTCCTCTGTTAACTCTATTTGTACTGCTGTAATATCTGGTGTTATCTCCTCAGTATCTTCATCCTTGTCATCTTGTAAGATCACGACAACAGGCTCAGGAGTAACCTCGGCCACTAGTGTCAGTTCGTCTTCTGGTGTTTTGTCCTCTGTAAAGTCTTCACTGAGTTTTACTTCTGTCTTGTCTGTTGTCATCAGAATAGAGGCCTGGGATGGAGCTTCTTCTTCATCTGAGACATGCTCTTGTTCTGGAGTCACATTCATGAATGTTTTATCTTCTTCTGAATCTGGATCTGTTATCAGAAATACAGTTGGGATTTCCTCTGAAGGGTGTTCTGCTGGTGATTCAGGTTCTTCAAGAATTGCTGCCTCAACTAGATCTGGTTCATCTGGTGCTGTTTCTGTGATTAGCTCTGGTGGATCCTCAGTGGGTTCCTCTAAAACCTCATCAGTCAAGGTTTCCTCTGGGATGATATCCAAAGAATTGTCTGGAATTTCTTCAACTTCTCGGCCCACGCTGACTTCGACAGATGTCTCTGGGACTGCCACAGTCACGACATCCGGCAGAGCCTCAGCACCAGGTTCTGGAGATACTCCCTGCCCTAACTCCTCCACTGTGACAGCCTCTGTCACAGGTGCTGTAGTGGGCTTTGTCAGAACCACAACAGAAGCCTCTGTGAGGACCTCTTTAGCCACAGCTTCTGAGGGTGGCTCCTCACCTTGTGGGGTAACTTGAATCACTTCTGAATCAGGAACATCCACCTCTTCAGGAGTGAAATCAAGGATCGTGTCATCTTCCTCTACAGAGTCCACAGTCTCCTCCTTTGTTGTATCTGGGACAGTTGTGTCTTCTTTCCCATCAAAGGGCTTGTGGGTAACAGAGTCATCAACCTCCACAGTATCCTCAGCCATGTCCGCAACATCTCCATCCTCAGACTCTGAGGGAATCTCAGCGTCAGTGACGACTGAAGGTTGACTTTCTGAAGTGACGCCACCTCCAGACTCCTGGACGTCCTCAGAGTCTATTGGCGCAGCAGCAACAGTCAAATCCACAGGAATCTTAGCGAACGGCGTTGCAGGAGCGTCTTCGACTGACCCGCCGGTGGCTGAGAGTGGAGGACTCCAAGCTGTGACCTCAAAGCCTGGTGGAGGATTGTCTTGGTGAGTTGAGATGACGATACCGTCCTCCCCTGTAAAATGACAGAATGAGGAAACTGATTATGTCTGAACTGTGAACTCTACAGCTGTTAGCTAACAGGACTCTGCCTAAAGCTCCACTGGACATCTTCCATGGTATCCACATGAACAAACAACTCATCTCTAAACTGGCCTGTTAGGCAGTTAAACTCTAAAGCCTCCCTCTCTAAAGACTCGAAGGTGTGATGAATGAATAAATAATTAGTTGTATTTGTGTCTGTTGAGTGAGAAGACTTAGTGTTGCTGTTTTAGAGACATATGACTTTGCCTCCGGCCCCACGTTGGCAGCACCTGTAGCTGTGATCTCACTAACCCTGATACTTGTCCTGCACTAACTCAGTCACGTCTACATCTCTGCTGTTGGTCCTCTGCTCAGCCTCCCTCCATTGACCAGACTGCTGCCTGTAAATAGGCTTACAGATCTATTCTGAGCGCAGAGCGTGTGACGGGAATCAGCCTCCTGCACCCACTCCTCCCTCACATAAGACAGATCGGGGTCTAAGGTGAGGGACTGCAGACGACAGACTTTACAACTTGGACAGACGTTAAGGTTTGTTTCTTAAAGTCTGGCTCCTCGTCCATCAGGGGTGTTGTGAAGACTTTCAGTGGGTCACCAATAAGATGATATTACCCATCTGGTGTCAGCTTAAGTCCCTCAGTAAAGATACACTTCCCAGCTTTTAAAGTATTATATTATTTACAATTTAAATTTCATCTGGGATAAAAACAAATTTAGACTGTGATAAAAAGACATATATACATCACCTGGTAGATTTTAAATATGGAGGACGTGTGAAGTAAGTGGCACTTAGTTCTCCCCACAGGTCTTTGTTAACTAGAACACTCTGCTTTTATTTAAACGTCCCTGCAGCTGCAGACGAAGCAGAATCTGAGAGTGTCTTCACCTCAAACTGAAACGGCCTCTACACATGTCAAGGTGAGAAGTGTTTACCTGGCTCCGTCACCGAGTCTCCAGTCTGGTCCGTCGTTTCTTCAGAGCTGCAGGAGGAAGAGAGAAAATCCTTCAACCACAAGTAGAAGCACATGAAGCATTTTAAGATCAGTTTAGAGCTCCACCATCAGCTGACAGTAAATATCGAATATGTTTGGACTTAAAATTAAAAACTACAAAGACTAAACAGACGATTAATTAATCAAGAACATGGGTGTTATCAAATAATTAAAATCAGTCATTAAAATATCAAAATAACTAAATAATAATAGAGAATAAAACTTGTGTTAGACGTGAGTCCTGCATCAGTAAAGTCAGTGAGCTGTGCGAAAGCAGAATAGAGCAGAAGATTATTGATGATTTTTAAAGGGGAATTTCACCTATTTTAAGAGTTCCTTTATGTTCTTGCTGTTTCCAACAACACGTCAAAGAGACACTAAAACAACCTTCATATTCCATCAACACTTTGGACGCGGGAACTCTCACATAAACTCTATAAGTCAACAAACATGGAGTCTCATTAACTATCAACAAACATCTGCGAGTCCTTAAAATAGTTGGCGTTCCCCTTTAAATTCATTATTATGCAGCCACTCCGACACAGCTGGATCAAGGCGCTGTTACACTGAGCGCTAACAGAAACCACACACACACACACACACACACACACACGCACACACACACGCACACACACACGCACACACACACACACACACACACACACACGCACACACACACACACAGGTCGTCTGGCTGAGCGTGAAGGAAGCAGCAAAGCTCTTGTGATAGTTTCACTTGTAAAACATCTCTATTATTGATTTGTGTGTGTGACTCTGTTCTGCGTGTTGATAAGAGACACAGTCGTGTGTTGTTCCTGAACTGACTCCAGCTCTGTAGGTGTGTGTTTGGTGTCTGCAGGCCTACCTGCACGGAGGAGAGCCTGACGTGACGGGCACACTGCAGCAGGTGACCAAACACAGCACAGGTGTCAGAACACGACCAGAGACCTTTAGTTAATGAACCACCTAGCTCTGAAACCACCCACAAGCTCACCTGGTCCATCACTTCTGAAGCTGTACAGACATTATTTATCTTAAATGACCCAAAGGTTCAGGTTCAGAGTTAATCACACCTCTGCCTCATCGTGTGTGTGTGTGTGTGTGTGTGTGTGTGTGTGTGTGTGTGTGTGCCCTCATTTCCTGCTGATGCCGTGACAACGTGTCGATGGGTGCATTAAGAGTTTTCTGACTCTGCACCTTCAGTGTAGTTGAAGGAAACAGGAGATTTAAAATGTTGATATATAAAACTGAATTCAGATCCTCGACACACACGTCAGTCACTGTTACATCGATATGTTTGAATAGTTTCATCAACACAACAACATCTGAATCTGGAACAGCCGTCACACAGTCGCACACTCACCTGTTCATCACCTGTTCGGCTGCCATGGCAACTCTCTGAAAGACAGACGCACATCGTCAGCAGAGAACATGACAACCGTTAACTTAAGGCTCGTTTCTATGGTGATGTTACCTCTGCCATCTTTTAAGGTGGAATGTTTTGTTGCATGTAACTGAAAGTATGATTGATGACCAATCAATACACCTTAAATGTCAATATTACAACTTTGAGTGTATTTTTGTGTTTTGATCAGCTCTCTACATGACAGACAAACTGGAGATGAATTGTGAACTGTGGATATTTTATGAAGATTTTAAAATAATAAACTTTTAATCTTTGGTTTAAAGACCCAAAGACTTGATTGATCTGAGATAAACATGATTAATTATCATTAATCATTCATCCTGCCTTGTTTTTCTGTGATATGTGAACGATGAGTTTTTTACAGTTTGTGTCATATGAGTTAAAATGAAATAAAGAACAATCACAGTCAAAACAGAGAAAGCTGCTGGTTTTACATCAGAGAAAACAAAATGGCGGACTCACGCTCCTGATGAGGTCGATGTGCTCCTCTGATTGGCTGAAGAAGCTGCCGATGTCCATGACGCTGACGGAGCCGTCCATGCAGCGACCGACCCAGTCCTGGTACTCGTCCCGCTCCGGCAGCCGGTCCCAGAAGATCTTAAAGGCCTCCCACACCGTCTCCTGACACACTGAGACACACACACGAGTCACGAGCCTCGTCCTGAGAGAGAACAGCTGGTGACATCATGAGACAAACCAGACCTGGACCAGAACCTTGTTCCATCTGGGTCTGACCTGCAGTCATCTGGTATCTGATGACCTTTGAACTGCATGTTCACTGAGTTTAACCAGACACTGACGGTCGTCAGCAGAGACCTGGACAAAGACGACATGATGTAAGACCTGTTTCCTGCAGGAAGGATGTGGACCATGATTATTTACCACTGATGCTGCTGCAGCTTTTTGTCTGGACTGATGGATAAATTCACAGATGTTTCCTAAGAGCTCGACTCCTCCAGCAGCTGAACTCCCTCTAACACTGGAAATCAAACATGGTTCAGAGAGTTGGTCCAACAGTTGCAGAAGTTCCCTATTTACATATATAAGACTTTCAGGTCACCACGCTTCAGAGTTGCTGTCAGGTGTACAGATTCATCATCATTTGAAGTTTTAAACCGTCACCTTACTTTATATCTTTGACTAGCAAGTGAAATACATTCACTTCAGAAATAAATAAATCAATTCCTGCTGTTGTTCTGAATTAACGAGATCTGATGATCATATAAGCAGGAATGTATTTAATCTATTGTGTACAGCGAAGAACGTGATATCTGATTCCAGAGAAGTCGTCGGATGTTTTAGATTAATTTGGAGACTCGTCTCAGTGAGTGAAAACAAAGGAACCGAAACATTTCAATGATCTTTGTGGCTCAAATATGAATCAAGATAAATAGGTAAACATCTTCTGAAACTGACAACTGCAGTTTAAGATCAGCAAACAGCAACGAGTAACTGTTCTGGGGCTTTCAATCACATCACATGGTCTTCCTCAGCACAGAGAGTTGTCATTGATCTTTCTCTCTACATCTCAGACACACAACAAACTGAAGCATTGAAGCAAAAAACCAAAGGAAGCGGAGGCGGGTTAAGAAGGTCATGTTTTCAGTGTTTTTGGCTCTGCATGACCTCTGACCTCTGTGGGATCGGCTGCCTTTAATGACAGCAGACTTGGAGTTTAAGCTCGTAAGTCTGTTTGGATAAGGGCTTCTGTGAAATACCTCCAGTGTTAAAGATAGACGTTTCTCGCCTCCTCGAACACATGAAACATGAAACTCAGACGAACCTCTGAGGTGAAAGTAGCTCAGGTGGTTGGTGACAGCTTGGTCGAACGTCTCCTGAGTGCAAAGCTTGACGCCGCTGGGAAACAAGATGTTCCGTTTCCTTCGAGTCAGCGCCGCGTGACGTCGGTATAAAAGCTGGCCTGAGTCTGCCGTCGGTTCGCCCAAATGTCCATGCTGCTCCGAATCCAGCTTCCAGTCACGAGTGGCACCTACGAGTCATCCCAAAACCCAGAGAGACGCAGTGAGACGTTTACTGAACACACCTTCAGTATTATTTTACAGCTACAGTTACTTTACTGATTCATTTTGTAGGTTGAAATGCAGCCAGCTCCTGCTGCAACCAGCCATTATTTATCTGCCTGTGGGTTTTTTTTATTAGGAAATGAATCTTTTGTCTATAAAATGTCAGAAACAGTAAAAAAGCAAATATAACTTCCAACATCCCAAAGGTCAGAGAGACGTCTCACCAACGGTTCACAGATGTTACCAACAAAGACAAACCATTAAACGTCATATTCATGAAGCTGTATCCAGAAAAATGTTTAAGGATTTTTTCAGTAAAATCAACTAAAATCATTGTTTGATTATTGAAATAGTTGGTAGGTTAGATGGTTAAATTTCTGTTGATCAATTAATCGTTTGGCTATAAAATGTAAGGAAAACAGTCCTTCCCAATGTGACATCTTTAACTCCCTTGTTTCAAACCGATGAGGCTGGGATCATGACTCACAACCATTTCCTGATGATTTTCTATCAATCAACTAATCGATTGAGCGACTAATCGCTGCAGTTTCCTCTGTAAACCTCTCCCATGGTTTCATTTCAGGAGCTGTGGATCATTTTATCAGAACTTCAGCGGGACTTTACGTCAGTGAGCTGCTGCTGTTACTAAAAGCTTCTTCCACCAGGGAGACAAACAGAAACATCGAAGACCTTCACACTGACCTGTTTCCATGAACATGTACCCTGAAAGCAGCACGGCCCCGAGCGCCCACAGCATCAACCTCCCACGCTGTCCAGCCATTTCTCCAGAAGTCTCCTCCAAAGCTCCGGCCCGGACTCGCTGCTTCTTATTCCCACCTCCTCAGCTCATCAGCGGCCTCCTTCTCACGGTCGTCCATCCACTGCTCCGCATGGCATTTGTCAGAAAACTCAGAGAGGAAATCTCAAGACGGTCCTGACGCGGCGTCGCCGGGCTCAGGTGAGCAGATGGGACTTTGCTGCTGGTGCTGGAGATTTTTTCTCTTTGCTCTAATCCTATTTGTTAAGCTGCTGGAGTGGATGACTGTCAGAGCCACGGTGTACCAGAGCCACCGCTCAGCCCTGCTGACAGGAAGTCAAATTACATGCTGATTATTCACACAAACAGGCTCATTTCATACAGATCAGCTTCAAAAACCTGAATCTAACTGATAATTAATGTCAGAGACTTCAGGTGTGACAAGTGAGTTCATACCTGGGCGCTGCTACAGCTCTGAAATGGTTAATTTCCCATGATTCACCAGTGTAAGTGGCACATGCTCTAGTCCAAAAACTGGTGACACACAACTTCAGACTGGTTCTTACAAATGTGTTCAAATCATAATTCATCTGATCTTTAGCCCATAAATTTATCTAAATGAAATTAAAGAATGATTAATGATTATTAGTAAGTAACTCTTTATATTCAGTCTGTGTAATCAGCATATAAACATGTAATAAATGGTTTATAACAGTAAAATGTAGGTGTAAGCTGAGGTCAGTGTAAAACATATAATGAATAATAATCAACATGAACATTGTCCTAATATCTGTTACAGAAATCCAAAATCTGGCTGGATTACTTACTGCGATCCAGCCGGGATCCAGCCGGGATCCAGCCGGGATCCAGCCGGGATCCCAATCAGTGCCGACGGAGCCGGGAGTCGGCCAGGTGGTCTTCACGGCAGACTGATCAGAGTGGATTACCTGAAAGACGCTGCAAGGTCACATGACACATTAAAAGGTCAAAGGTGATAATGGAGTGTTCTGTCAGTTTTCACCTGTTTTCACTTCATCAGTTTGAATATTGATAAAAAACGACCATCCATATAAAATCAATCATATAATCATTATTATATATTATATTATACATATAATATTATATTATCACATTCAAACAGATGGGTCGTTAAATTAGAATCTGAACTGCTGCTATCGATCAGTTTCCTATAATTAGACCCGTCCTCATCCAGACTGTGACCCATGACCCCCCCCCGCCCCTCTGCATCACAGAGTCAACAGTGGCGGACATCTTTTATTGGATGATGGGATAAACAGGAAGGAGAGGAAAATGTTCTGAAATCACACAAATGTCATTAGTAAAAGTGATTAAAGGTGCTGACGCTGTAATTACAACTGTTTACGGTGTGTTTGAAACCAACACTGAAACTACTGAGTCCTCCACATCTCCCAGACGGATCCTTCAGAGTCCAGCAGGGATCAGGATCAGTTTTCCATCTTCAGGACTCAGATTATTTTTGGGAGACAGGATGGAGTCTTCATAGGGGCTGTAAACCGTCTAATCTTAACCTCCCACTGCTCAGATTAGCCTCCTCTACAGGGCTAAACACGACCACACCACGACGACTGCCAGACCTGGGCCAGACTAGAGCCAGACTAGAGCCAGACCAGAGCCAGACCAGGACCAGACTAGAGCCAGACCAGAGCCAGACCAGAGCCAGACCAGAGCCAGACCAGAGCCAGACCAGAGCCAGACCAGGACCAGACTAGAGCCAGACCAGAGCCAGACCAGAGCCAGACCAGGACCAGACTAGAGCCAGACCAGAGCCAGACCAGGACCAGACCAGAACCAGACCAGAGCCAGACCAGGACCAGACTAGAGCCAGACCAGGACCAGACTAGAGCCAGACTAGAGCCAGACTAGAGCCAGACCAGGGTCAGACCAGGCCACTATAGCGTGATTTCCTGACATAAAAACATAATAAATGATAAATGAACACATTCATTCACTGTTGGGTTTAAACTTTTTATACACGTGTTCAAACCTCATTAAATACATCATTGAGTGTGAGTACAACTACCTTATTTTATCAACCATCTATTACATATTATTATTATTATTATCATTATATTATATATTATTCATGCTTCATATGAATTTACAAACACATTAAAACATCCCTACATCTGCTTACAACTACTTTATACTGACTGTGTTTATGTTTATATATTTATCACAAATTCTAAATGGGGTTGAAATAAAGTGTAACGCTGATTAATAATTAATATAATGATAATTATAAATAAATAATTAATAAAAATATTATTCTCAGGAGGACCTGTTTTGTGTTGTGGTTGTTGTTGTTGTACCCCTCCAGTCTGATCCAGTTAATGAGCTGTAAGCTGATTGGTCCACAGCGGGGCGCTCGAATAAAACCACAAGATTACCGAAGCAGCCAACACACACACACACACACACACACACACACACACACACACACACACACACACACACACACACACACAGAGTTGAATGCACACAAACCACACAACAGAAACGCTGTGTGTCAGTTAAAATGAACAAATGATAAAAGAACCTGAAACACACACACACACACACACACACACACAGTAACCCTGTGACCTTTGACCTCAGCTTAGACAAGGACACACTCTCCTCACCGGGAGACAACTCTGATCCATCAACACTGATTAACTATTAATTAACTACTTACTTCATTAAGCTGGAAATTATCTCATTACTAGAACCAGCAGCTGCTGCGACTGTAATTATCAATAATAACTATTATATAATGATTATCTGTGAAATTGCCACATCGTTATTATTGTTATTATCTATACATTTACTTATCAAATTATTTCTTTAAATTAAAATGTAATTTTAATTCAATATTATCCCCATCTTCACCATTATCATGATTACTTTCCTCATATGTTTATAATTATTATAATAAATAATATCATCATCTTTATTGTTGATGAAATTGACAGAAAATAAACAGTAATGACATTAAATAATCTAATTTTTATCAAGTAATAAATATGAATAATAATAATAGTGATGTGATTATATAACACTGATTGTCCCTGAGCTGAAGCTGCTGTCGTACTGGACCAGATGTGTCTGTTGTTTTGTCCTCAGAATATTAGGAACCCCTCTGAATGTAAATATAATGTGGTGCAGCATCTTTCTGTGCGAGCTCTCAGCAGCTGGACACTCGTAGAGAAGTGTTTTTATAAATGAACAGAAATAAAGTTTGTGTTTTCTAGGACACATCTGGGATCCATTAAGGAGCTTGTTGTTGAATCAGTTCAGCTTCTCTCCCGTGTTTTATCACGTACAACAGTTTTCCATCACAGCTCAGTTTTATTTACATTGAATTCTACATTTTCTGAAGCGACTCGGCTCTTTAACATGAAGCCATTTTCCCTCCAAAACCACAGAACGTTTGTTTCTGTTGGACGAGTCTGGGTTTCAAAATAAGAGCCACATTCCTCTGACACACAGGACCAACTCTGCCAGTGAAGGTTTACAATGACAGTAAATGACAATGAGCCGCCTCGCACGCATTGATGATGATAGAAAGTGATTCACAAGGATTCTATTTTTACTGTACGTTGATTTTTATCAATAAATTTCAAAATTAAAGCCTGTGAAAAAAGACTGACGGCTCAAAACTAAAATGAACAATTTAATGAGCATGAATTAGAACATCATGAATCTGTTATTAATCAGTTTGTTTGCTGTTGATTAAGAAACACACACAAAAAAAATCAATTAAATATTTACGATCAGTCTGATCGTAAATATTTAATTGATCAGTTTGATTACAAAATAAGAGCCACACTCCTGAAAACATCAAAATAAATACGTTTTATTTCATAAAATAGGGACAAAACATTACAATTGAACATTTTATGTAAGAAAGTTTATTATAGCAAAAAAATTCAAATGTAAAATTAATATAGAAAAATATAAATTATTTATTGCACAGGTGAGTTAATGGCTCCTGGTTTTTGGTCTCAGTTTTCTTCGTCATGTTGCTGACTCTCGTGCATCCTCATTATCAGACTCCGGATCTCCTCGCGCTTCTGTCGCACTCGTTGCCGCGGAAACCAGTGGTCCAAATGTACCGGTAGTGCGAAGTGCACAACGGGATTCTGCGGAGCCAATCAGAGAGCTCGATTTATTCTAATAATGATTTGAAGAAATGTTGAGCCGCTGTGTGTTTCTCAGCCTTGGATTTCATGCGTCGCATCAAGTTTCACTGTGTTGGCGAAGGAGCCGCAGGGTCACGTTTATTCACCTGAACATCTGTGTAAGTTACTGTGACGCTGTCCTGACTCAGACCGTCTGAACCCTGAGACTCTTTCTGCTGAAGATGTCAGCTTGTTATTTTCAGTCACTTCTGATCAGCAGCTAATGATGAATGACTGATCATTGTCTATTAAACATCTTCTCTGTCCTGAAACTAGAACCTTTGGGTTGATTGATTCATTGACTGATGGACTGATAATGAACTAATTGATGCATTAGTTCAGCAGCTAGTTATCACCTGTGGTTATATTTGTCTGTTGTTGTTGTATTGACCCCTCCCTCCCTGAGACTCACACACAGCATCAGGTGAGTGTTTACCTGCAGGAAGCTCTCGGCGTACTGCAGCAGGTACAGTCCACAGTCGCTGCTGTTGTCCTGCTGAGGAACTCTGCAGTTGGAGCTCCTCATGTTGTCCGAGGTGAAGAGACGAGGCGTCCCCCTGCGCACCTCCCACTCCACCTGCAGGTAGCTACAAACAGCAGGAGGCGTCAGACGGTTTGTTTTTCACCTCTATCTGAACACTGTGGCTGCGAGAGACAGAAACTCACTCTCTGAGGAGTCGGCAGACGTTCTCGTGGTACGACAGCTTCAGCGAGTCCATGACGAGGATGCACGGCCTGCAGGGGATCAAGGAAACCGTCACGTTACGTCAAAATAAAGGTTTTCACAGGTTCTCTGGCTCGGCCTCTGCCCCGGAGACTCACCTCTTCAGCAGTCTGTCCCTCTGACGGCCCTGCTCAGTGCACTCCTACAAAACCAAACAGACCTGGTGTTCATGACGCAGACTGAAGACACTCACATGACTGATCAGCAGCAAACACAGAGCTCAAACCAGCTGTTTCACAGCAGCTGGAACTACAAATAAATATATAACATGTGAGTTCAACCTCAGCTCAGATTGACACCTAAAAACTACAACTTCCTCCTCCTCCTCCACTCAGACCAGTTCCAGGTCACATCCTTTGTCCAGTCAGAGAGAATATGAACCATTGGTGTGAAGTTGAGGTCACACTGACCTTTGACCTTTGACCACCAAGTCTAATCAGTTCATCCTTGAGTCCATGTGAATGTTTTACTAAATTTGAAGAAGTTCTGTAAGGGTGTTGCTGTGATATCGTCCACAAGGATGAGAAAGACAACCTGAAAACAAAATGGCTGCCGCTCTGACTGTCACTGGCGTGGAGGTCTTTGCATGTGGAGTGTTCACAATAATAAATTGATATTATCATTAAGTTATCTTATTGAAATACACAAGGTCACATTCACATGTCAGCTCTCGGGTGTTGCTACGGAAACCTGAAGGCAGGTCACTCACCTGAGACACTGAACTGATTAAAACATACTTGCAGTTTAGACTGGTGGTGCACCTCAGCCTCTTGTGGCTGAAAGGAGTATTACAACAACAAGCACTTGTGTGGCCCCTCAGGGCTTCCGTAGTTTTCTGTCTTGTTCATTAAGACATGAAACAGTCGGCGTGTGATTGTGCGTTATGCGCTGATGTATTTACCGGAGGTCGTTGTGGTTTCAGACTCATGTGTGGTTTTCCCGCCGCTCGCTCTGATCCACCTGGAACACAGGAACAAGCTGCAGTTTCTGCAGTTCAACAGTTTTTCTTACAAAAGTCAAAACTGAATTCTGTTTTTTTCTTTTTCAATCATGAACATCTGGAAACACGTTTCTAAATCGGAGCCCAGACACAGGAAAGGTTTTCTTCTCCATGAAGAGCAGTCTGAATTCTCTCTGAAGGTTTCCTGGTCTTTGTCGTGACCTGCTCCTTCCTGTTTCTGACATTTCTGCAGCACATTATGAACTGAGGAAACGCTCTGCTGTCCCGTTAGCCTGTTCTAACCAACTGATTAAAACTTACTGAGAACTCAAATCTCCTGGAACGACAAACAGAAAAATGTGATTAGAACAGGAAAAACATCTGGTCACAACCAGAAAAGGATTTAAAGAAATAATAAAAACTGCTTGATTTCTTTTCATGGTCAGTCCTCAGCATTTCCTGTAGCTGCTTCACAATAAAAGCCTTGCAGTTTCTTGCGTTTAATAAGAAGCAGCAGGTACAGACACGAAAAAGACATACAGTCACTGAGGCTTCTTCTCAGACACAAGGCTGGACGTGTTCACAGACAGGAAGTCGAAAGAGTCCAAACTCAAACCAGAGACCATGTTTTTTCTAAGTTTAATTATAGACTATAAATAAAGAGATGTCTCTAAAACCAAATGTTGGCGCTCTGCTCTTCATAGGAGAAGAACATTTAATCCTTTCATGTTTGGTGTAAAAGACTCAACATGGAGTTTTAATCAGCACTGAAGGAACACTCTGCCCCAGATGCCCCAGATACCCCAGATGCCCCAGATGCCCCAGATGCCCCAGATACCCCAGATACCCCAATCAGCAGCTCACCTGTTCGGCTCTGAAGCTCCTCGTACTGAACCTTCTCCAGACCCGGGAAACACACCACCACCAGGTACCAGTGAGCTCTACGACAAAACAACAGCACGTCAGTCAGGAACTCAGTTCATCAGGAGCCGACCTGAAAGAAAATCACAGAAATGATACAAAAGAGCAAGAAAACGAACAAAAATGGTTTAAAAATGACAGGAAACTGAAATGTAACAGCAGAAAATGAAACAACAACGTCACAAATCTCAGAATAAACGGTGAAAACCAGCAGAGAGATGAAGGCGAAGGTTTGGAGCTGCTCCTGAACGACCTGGGTTCTTGTGGTTTTGGTAAAATGAGAGTTCAGTGACACACCGATGAAACAGCTGAGAGAAGATCTGGTAAAGTCATCAGTAATGACCCGGCAGAGGCGACTGAGGCGGTCAGTGTGTTCTCCTGCTGGCAGGTGGAGACGCTGATGAGGTGATTTTATTTAACTGTCCCGAGGGCAGAGAGCTGAGCTCAGCGCCGCTGCCTCCAGGACCCCTCTGCTTTTATTTTGTAAAGGAACCACTTCCACCTCCAGCAGACCACAGACCGCCTCCACTAAGCTCCTCTACGCTTTAATAACACGAGACATGCAATCAGTCATTCTCTTACTCTTGATTGACAGGCACAAACAGGAAGTCTTGTGTGAAGATGTCGACGTGGCGAGTCCAGGTCTTCACCCTCTGATGCCTCATGTGACGATCTCTGAAAAACAGACGGAGATTCACTGAGTCCACAAAGATCCTCAGATCGTCAGGAGACGTTTGGATTGGTTGTCTTACGGGACGGAGGGGGTGTCGTCCTCTCCGGCCGCTCTGCGTCTGCTCAGCTGTTTGTAGAAGAAACTGCTGAAGACGTGACTCCGCTCGGCCACAGCGCCGCCGACTCCCTCCAGGAGGAGGTACCTGCAGCAGGAGGAGACGATTCAGCACACTGACCCCCCCTCTAGTGGAGACTGAGAGGAAGTTCAGCTCAGTTCAGTCTCTGAGTGAAACAGGTAAAAACCAGACCTGTCAATGACTTTCTAACGACTGACACAGGTGAGCACCAGGTGAGAATCAACAGTCGGAGGAACTCTCACTGACTTGAGGTAGAAGTCGATGATGACGTCATTGAGGAACTCGCCGCCGTCCAAACAGGCCAGGTCCTCCTTCGTCACAGAGATCCGGCCTCTGCAGGGCGCTGCAGGATACTGGATCAGCCTGAGGACCAAGAACAGGGATCAATCTCAATCAGAACCAGAACCAGAACCAGAACCTGCTCAGAGCTCCAGGACTCGCTGGTCTGACCTGGTAGGAAGCTGCTGCAGACCAGAAGAGTTCAGGCTGGACTTCCTACTCCTCTGACTGCTCCTCACCTCCCTGGACTTCTCCTGCAGAAGAGGAGGGAACAGCAACTTTACTAATCGATGACTCGACTATCAATAACATGGCTGATTAGGTTTGTTTTGATCAACTAATCAATGCAGCTCTAAACGACTTCAGCATCACATTTCAAATCATCATCTATCAACATTTAACTGAGGCGGGAAGACAGATGACACGCCCCCATCAGGAAGAGGAGGATGCAGGAGGTGAAGGACAGAAGGAGTCTTACTGCAGAGTGTCCCAGCAGTCCCAGGAGGTGCTGGTCCAGAGGAGGAGGACAGCTGTGAAGGAGCAGAAGCCCGTCGGTCCAGTCCAGAGGGGAGGTCGGCCCGCCGGAGGAGGGGGAGGAGGAGGAAGAGGAGGAAGAGGAGGAGGAGCGTCCCTTCTTGTACTCCTCCATGTCCAGGATGGAGGCCAGCAGGGCAGCATGGAGCTCCTGCAGCTGCTCCTTCAATACCACCAGGAGGAAGGAGCACGAAGGACCTGAAGAGACCAGGAGGGACCAGGAGGAGGCAGGAGGAACCAGGAGGGACCAGGAGGAACCAGGAGGGACCAGGAGGGACCAGGAGGGACCAGGAGGAGGAAGGAGGCAGGAGGGACCAGGAGGAACCAGGAGGAACCAGGAGGAAGCAGG
>NW_019525527.1:955869-967943 GCF_002814215.2 Seriola lalandi dorsalis | reverse complement strand
ACCAGGAGGGACCAGGAGGAGGCAGGAGGAACCAGGAGGAAGCAGGAGGGACCAGGAGGAGGAAGGAGGCAGGAGGGACCAGGAGGAGGCAGGAGGGACCAGGAGGAAGCAGGAGGGACCAGGAGGAGGCAGGAAAGACCAGGAGGGACCAGGAGGAACCAGGAGGAAGCAGGAGGGACCAGGAGGAAGCAGGAGGGACCAGGAGGAGGCAGGAAAGACCAGGAGGGACCAGGAGGGACCAGGAGGAACCAGGAGGAGGCAGGAGGGACCAGGAGGAGGCAGGAATGACCAGCAGGGACCAGGAGGGACCAGGAGGAGGCAGGAGGGACCAGGAGGAGGCAGGAAAGACCAGGAGGGACCAGGAGGGACCAGGAGGGACCAGGAGGAGGCAGGAGGGACCAGGAGGAGGCAGGAGGGACCAGGAGGAAGCAGGAGGGACCAGGAGGAGGCAGGAAAGACCAGGAGGGACCAGGAGGGACCAGGAGGAGGCAGGAAGAACCAGGAGGAAGCAGGAGGGACCAGGAGGAGGCAGGAGGAACCAGGAGGAAGCAGGAGGAAGCAGGAGGAAGCAGGATGTTATTGTCCAACATGAATATTACAGATTTAAAAACAAGTTTAAGTTTTTATTTAAATTTAAACAAAAATTTAATTTAATTTGATCAATCTCTGGACCAACTGGTCCAGTCTATGACCAGTCTGAAGACGTACTGGCACATCTATCAGCCCAGTCTGACCAGCTTAACCAGTGTAACCAGTGTCAGCACAGTTTGACCAGTACCAGTACTACATTAATGTCGGTTCATGCAGAGGTTGTTTTTGATGACTCTTCTGGTTCAGGGAAACGGCGTCGGAGTGAGCGCTCCTGCGTTTTATTTGACTGATCAAAAACAGAGTGTGTGATGGAAACGACTTCATCTGTCCCGCTCTGAGCCGTCGCCGTGCGTCGTGTTGTTCTGACACTGACAGGAGCTGAAGTGAAGTGTCAGGTGTATCAGAGGGGGAGGGGCTTGTTTACCTGAGGCAGTGGAGATCCGCATGGCCGACAGCTCTCTGCGCAGCAGGTTGGCCTGAGCCTCCGTCACCCACAGGAAGAGCAGCGAGGGGGCCGGACCTTCCCAACCGGTCAGCAGAGCCCCGCCCTGAGCCACGCCTCCATCCCAAACTCCATAACCTCGAACCTGAGACGCCACCACGGTCACCTCCCCTTTCTCCGCTCCTGACACTGAGACATGACACATGTTTCTTCTTTGAATCTTTCATCATATTTATTCAGACGAAACCAGCTGTTAAACTTCATCAGACGAACGAAGAAATCACAGCTGTCGCTTTGAGTATTACTCAAATAAAAAGAATGTGTTGAAGGACTTTTACCTTTCAGAGGAACAGTGATGCTATCTTCAGTGATCTACACAGAGAGAGAGAAGGTCAATCTGTTATTTAATTATCCTCCAGACTGTCTGTTTTAAATTAAATCAAATTATTAATAAAACTTCTTGGAGGAAATTTGACATAAAACACAAACGTGTCTTTGGTCGTTGTCATTATGTCAGTCTTCGTTATTACGGTTGTGTGTGTTTTATAATTAGTGTTTCTGAGTGTAGCTGCGGTGTTCTTCCTCTTGTTTTGGTGTTTGTTGATGAGCTCGTTGGATCTTTATTAAAATGTGTAAATGCACATATGTGAGCAGTCCTCTGACCTCTGACCTCTCTCACACCGAGGCGTGACTTTCACAGCTTGTCTCAGGATGTTTTGTGCAGTCGGCTGCAGGTCTCTGGATAAAGTGTTGGATAAACTACCGGACATCACGACCATCAAATAAAATACTGTCAGGCAGATTCTCTGACACGCTGACCCACTAACCTCTTCCTGTCCTGCCCTCCTGGTTTTTACGGCGCTCTAATTAAAGCCGGCGCTGCGCCATCAGACCTCATGCTGCGACTTCATTGCTCGTTAATGACTGAAACTTTAACGTTTTACAGCCTCCGTGGGAGTTCGGAGTTTCTCTGCTCTTACGCCACACTTTGACTCTCTTCCCGCTGCACTGCCACAGGGGCTTTCTGGTGCCGTTGCCATGACGACGGTTTGGTGTTTTATGCCAAAACGATTTAGGTGTTTTCCAATGAGACTCCTGAGTTCATCCAAAGTTGTCAGAGTTTTGGCTGAAAGTCAAGTTTCATTATACTGACGGATTTAGTGTAAGTGAGGTGGTGTGAATACACGCACACACACACACACACACACACACACACACACACACACACACACACACACACACACACACACACACACTAAAACAAACATAAACACTGGAAAACACATGTGAATTATTAAAACTACAGTACAAGCAACAGAATACAATTATGGGTGTGTGTGTGTGTGTGTGTGTGTGTGTGTGTGTGTGTGTGTGAGATCTGGAACAGGACATGGAAAAAGAAAAGACGGTGAAAACATTGAGTTGGTGCAGAAACTCTGGAACGTCCAACAGCAGCTGCCTGGCAGTAAACGCACCACTCACAGTGTTCATACTGACCTGAGCACACATTTAACATGTACATACATTTAACATGTACATACACTTAACATGTACATACATTTAACATGTACATACATTTAACATGTACATACACTTAACATGTTCATACATTTAACATGGTTTGTGACTGAAGTGATAATATATATAAAAATATAAATAAAGTTTTCTTGAAATGTTTCTTCCTGGTCACTGCTCTGAAAAACTTTATGAAACATGATTTATTGGAGAAATAGAACAAGAGAAGTTGTAAAATAGAAAAATCAACATGTAGAAAATGTAAATATCTGTCGAGTGTGAAGACGCTGTGGTTCAGTCCATGATCGGCGAGGAGACGACCTCGTAGACTTCTGAAAACACTTTTCTTACGTGTCAACTAAAAATCTGGTAAACGTCAGCTGTACTCACCATCATCTTCCCGCTGGCGTCGGCGTGTGTCAGGCCGGCGTGAAGCGAGGAGAACTCCAGCTGCAGGAAGGAAGGCGGCGTCAGCGGCGGCTTGTCGAGACCTCCTTCAGCTCTGGACGAACAGGCGAGTTGACCCTGTCAGACGACACCCAGGTACACAGTCAACACACAGGTACTTCCCTCAGGATGTCTCAGGTCAGGCTGCACATTCACACTGCAGCGATTCAGTCTGATGATGCAGAGTTTCCCACTGCCAATGTCAATAATCAATAACATTAATAATCAGGTATCAATAGTTTCTATAAGAAGTTTATCTGTTGTTTATCTGTTGTTTCCTGTGGGGTCACCAGAGGACAGTCCTCAGGTGTCAACAGTTCACCCACAGTGAGGATGACTTCTTTCATCAGAGGAAAGTGTTGACATCAGACAGAAGGTCAAGTGACCTCAGACCATTGTGTTTCAGTCAGACACTAACGACCCTAACGACCTTAACGACCCTAACGACACTAACGACCTTAACGACCCTAATGACCCTAACGACCCTAACGATCCTAACGACCCTAACGACACTAACGACCCTAACGACCCTAACGACCCTAACGACCTTAACGACCTTAACGACCTTAGACAGAGTACGAAAAAAAAAACGACTTGATGTGAGTAATAAAACGTAATAAAGTGATAAAGTTGGTCTTCTTTAGTTGGAAACAGATCTGGGTCACGTTCAGCATTAAGACTGTTTCAGCTGGTTTCAGGATCAGCGTCAGTAAACACAACAACAAACACTAAGACAGTCCATTCAGTCCATCTGGATCTGCTCACAGCCCCACAGGGTTCTGATGCTCTACAGGGTCTACGGAGACCAGACCAGAGACCAGACCAGAGACCAGAGACCAGAGACCAGAGACCAGAGACCAGACCAGAGACCAGACCAGAGACAAGAGACCAGACCAGAGACCAGAGACCAGAGACCAGAGACCAGAGACAAGAGACCAGAGACCAGACCAGAGACCAGAGACAAGAGACAAAAGACCAGAGACCAGAGACCAGAGACAAAAGACCAGAGACCAGACCAGAAACCAGACCAGAGACCAGACACCAGACCAGAGACAAGAGACAAAAGACCAGAGACCAAAGACCAGACACCAGACCAGAGACCAGAGACCAGAGACCAGAGACCAGACCAGAGACCAGACACCAGAGACCAGAGACAGTAATCACCAGAGCCCAAAATGACCCTGTTTTCTGTCAATACGTTGTTGAACAAACATAACCTGATCATCATAATGAGTGTCCTGCGTCAGGACTTCAGGGCTCTGAGATACAGAAGACAAAGAGATGATAGATGCAGATATTTCATCTGTTGTTTTGACAGAATACTAAACTTAGAGTTTCTGGGTTTGGGGTTCAGATGAGTCCACCAGATGAAGGTTTTGAGGTCTCTGGTGTCTGAACAGCTGCAGGTGTTCTCAGTAAATTAAAACCTGCAGCCCGCTGGCCTGTCGGAGAGATTTCAATGCTCCAGTCTGAGGAACGACCTGGCCGACTTCTGGGTTATTTAATCCTGGAGCCTCTGTGCTCTACATGACTCCGGCTCTTCGTTTCCCAGATACTAATTGTTATTCACACAGATGGCACGCATCAAAGTCAAGCTGGTTTTTCAGCAGACTTCAAGAGATAATCACGCCGCTCCTTCTCCCTCTAAAGACTTCCAGGATGACTATAAAGTTTTCATAGTTCTCTTCATCATTTCTATCAGTTACATCATCACTGTAAAGATCTGAGAACTACACGACCAGGTCCGTCCCTTCATCACATCCTCCTGCAGCACCAACATTTTATCATATTGTCACAAAATGTTTGCAAAACAGTTAAAAGATCTGTTGAAAATAGACTTGGTCTTTGTCCTGTGAGTGATGGGGGGACACAGCCTAAAACTGATACCTGAATCTTGACCTGCAGAACTGGCACCACCTCATTTGAGACCTGGAAAGACAGCAATGTGAAAAGAACCAAACCTGAACCTCTAGTACCTTTAGTAAGTACCTTTAAAACCTTTAGTTAACACCTGAGACAGGTAGGCAGGTAGGCAGAGACACAATGAGATGCATTACCTGCAGCAGCTGACACACTGTGAGCTGATTAGACTAAAACCTGGACTGGTATAAATCTTAGCAGCTACTTTTAGCCTGAGGATGCTGTTGAATGTGGTCGGTGGTTTAATGGCAGCGAGTGGAGAACCAGCTCCACCTGCTGTTTACCTCCATCAACCGGTCGCCTCCTGTTCACTCCGAGGAGGAGGCAAGACTTCACTCTGGTTTGACTCTTTGGGATGAGTCTGGATGGAAACTTGGCCACTGGTTGTGTGAGACCAGCTGAGCAGAAGAGTGAATTAGGTAAAATCATCTGAATGCAAAATTGGAACCTCCTCCTCGTGGTCGTATCCCTCCGCCACTCAGACCAGTTCCGGGTCACATCCTGTTTATAGGGTTAGGGTTACCCTATCTTCTCCTGTGACCTCTAACAGGAAGCTCTGCTGTAGGACGAACAGGTGCGTCTCCTACCTGCATCTTGTCTGAGTTCCCTTCATGGGATTGGTTCGCCCGGCTGGCGCTCTGCGACGTCCTCTTTGCTGCGTCTCCATCGTCCTCCCCCTCCTCCCCCTCCTCTTCCTCCTCACTGGACAGCACAACTGAAGATAAATGACAAATAATCTAAATCAAGATCTTTAAATATGATAAATGATTCAGTCATTTGAATATTTGTTTATTTAATTTATCTGATAGAAATTCTGAAGGAAAGAGCTGCAGGTGAATATTTACAGGGACTTGGAGCGTCTGTTGTGGATGTGATCAATAACTGGATCGATGGCGAAGGTTAAAGATTCAGATTTTTGTTTCCATTCAATCATATTTTCTTCTACTTTAATACCAATAAGAAACAGTTTATTTTATTCTGGTCTGACTCACTGGGCTCGGCTGGACTCTGTCTGGGTTTCCTCCTCAGCCGAAGCTGCAGGTTCGTCTTCCTCTCTCTGAACTCCCTCCACCTCCGTCTCTCCTTCTCCCTCACGTCCTCCATCAGGTTGCTCCCGGAGGCCTTCCACGCCGTCTGGTCCAGACTCCGCCTCCTGTCTGGCGCCGTCACCGAGGAGACGGAGGAGGAGGAGGAGGAGGAGGAGGGAGGTCTGTGGACAACGTTTGTAGACGGGGAGACGGAGTCGTCCTCCGACGTGTGATCTGAACCCGAGACAGACGAGTTGTGTCTCTTCAGAGGAGAGTCGCTCTGAAACCAGGGTTCATTCATTTGGTTTATTATTCTACACACAGAGGAAAACAGTAAGACAGTAAGTGGACACTGAGTTCAGCATCTAATGTCATTCATTTGTTTTAAACATCTTATGACTATTTAGTGTTTAACTTATTAATATCATGATGATGAGTTTTCCTTGCATAGTTACAACTTTATTCTCAAACTGTTAAACGTCAGTGAAACTTAATTCTGGTAGTTAATGTCCTGACTTCACCTCAGAACGAAAATCTAACGTTTCTCTTATTTTATGACTGTAGAGCGTCATGATTTTACATACAACTAAAACACACTCTCACAATATTTCAGCTCTACATGTAAAAATGTACTAAAAAAACTTCTTCATAAAACACTGTTTTCTTCTTAAAGTTACAGCTTTTTGTCAAAATATCACATCATCTGAATCTCTGCTGTAAACTGCTTTAAAGCTCCTCTTAGCCTGATGTTGCTCCACAGATGCTCTAACAACAGCACAATAAAACTATTTTTACCCATAAAGCTCATACTGAGCTCCCTCTTATATAATTGTAATGTAATGTAATGACTAATTACCAAACTGAGAAACCACGAACTGTCTCTCTGAGACCGTAACTTCACTTAAATTTCAAACACGTCCCAGTGATGTGTGAGTGAGTCTGTTCTTCCTGAACTAAAACAAAACCAGTTTGGCATCAGTTTCCTGAACTGAAGTTCATTTCAGTTTTGGTGGAGATTTCAGGAAAAGTGGTTTTGTGTTTGAAAACCTGCCGAGTGATGATGATGAGTTCACAGAGCTGTCAATCATCTGCTCTCATGTGAAACCCTGCTCCCGACCTCTGAGCGTTACCTTCCCCTGAGCGGCATCCCGTCCTGACTCGACTCTCCTCCACAATCTGGCTCCCAGCGTCGAAGGACTCCGACTCCCAGCATGCTCCTCACCTCGCAGCTTTGCTAGAGAGTCCACGGACGCCACAGAGATGCTGTTGCCTGACGAGGACGAACCTGGAGTCGAGATGACTATCAGTTACTTTACAAGTAACTTCCTGTACAACCAGCTAATAAAGATGTAATAACTGATTTTTATGTCTGAGGATAAACAAACAAACAAATAAACTTTTTGCAATAAAGTTGCAAAAGTCAAAAGTTTCATTTTCACAAGTGAAACAGAAACTGAAAGTGTAAATGTTTCTGGTGAAAACTGATTTTCACATGTTACAGAAAACTGCTGCTGAAATAATGAATACTGTAACAATAATAATAATAATAATAATAATAATATTATTATATGTCCATGTGTTTATGTGCACATATACTTCATTAATGTTCTTTAATGAAGCTGCTAATTCAAATCTCACCAGAGGATTCATCAGTTTTCTTCTTCTGTGGTGGAGACAGATGCTCTGAGGTCACTTCAGGCTGCAGCAGTCGGTGTGACGCTCTCTTAGGACGCCATCTGGTGGACGAAACATGGGACGACGGTTCAGTGAAAACAACTCACTGCACAGATCTCCATTTAAAACAGACAAGTGGATGTGACTTTAACCTGCTGAAAAGCACTAAAGTTGTTGAGTTAAAAATGTGACAGCAGGCAGGAGAGACAGGAGGAACTTTAGAGTTTCTGGAGTCTTGTGGCGCCTACTTTGTTTTCTGGACTTGTTTCTGGAACATGAATTTTTGTATGAAGATTCTCCACAGTGGAGAATCTATTGATTGTGTAAAGACTGCGGAGGAAGTGAAGCGTGAGTCTCCTGGTTCTGTGTAGACGTGGTGGGAGAGTTTCTGACTCCAGGCTCAGGGATTCAAACCAGAAACTTTTTGACACCAGCTTCTGTGAACTCACCCGTTTAAAGCTGACCGTGAGGACGACTCTGCTCTCTGTCCCGGCTGTGACTGGCTGCTCGAGCTTCCTGGTGATCTGTGATTGGCTGCTGATGCTGCTGCACCTCTGTTGGAGCAGGTGAGTCCCAGCAGCGTTTTCACCACGTTCCTGAACAGAGGTTTACTCGGCGTTCTGAACAGACATGACAAAAACCATCTTTAGAAGTGTTTTAATTCAGGTTTAATCAGGTTCAGTACGCCGCTGATTCTTCAGTGTTGTTTTCAGGCATTGTACAAACCTCTGTCTGTTTGTAGAGGAGCCAAGTGTGTTCCCAGCATGCATCCTGTCAGCTCCCCCTCTGCTGGACTGATCCCCATAAGCCTGTTCAGACAAAACAAGACGGGCTTGAATCCAACTCATTCTAGTCTCTGTGCTCTCTTCAAATACAGTGTACCACCTTAAAAGACCACCTTTAGAAACATTAACAAATCTGTAGCGTCACCTTAAAGGAACCACCTGTTTTTAGAGAGGATGACAGGTCAGTAATACCACCTTAAAGGACCCTACAGTTCGGACAGACCCCTTACAGAGACACTGACAGATGAATAATACCACCTTAAGTTGTGGGGCAGGGCTCTGGAGGCGGGACAGCGGTGACTGCAGGTGCACGTGGGTGGAGTCAGAACCTGTTGGCTGTTTCTTCTTTGGGATTTTGAAGACAGACGCCATCCTGTCAACCACACAGAAAACACACTCAGGGCAGACCTCGAACAGAAAACACACAGAACTACTGCAACAGTCCCATCTGGCTGCAGTGTGGACATCATGCAACTGAAAGAGGTCACCATGCCAACATCCATTACAAAAACCAGACTTTGTAACGTGGTGTTACCGGATGTAATGAAATATGGTTAAAACACCCAAAACTGAGACCTCGCCTCGATCAATAAACAAACTGTTTCTATAGAGATTCTAGGGCAGAAAATAACAATCTATAAATGAGACAAACCAAATAACAATAGAGGATCAATCTGGTTTTTGTGCTTCTGCTCACAAAGTTAGACCTGAAATGAATTATTAAATACTGTATTAAGCCTGTTGTCTTCTACCATACACCATCATTAAACATTTATCCTACAACTAAGGCTGACAGATAAGTTTTACTCTTCAGGGAGCAGTTTCAGTCTTGCTTGGCTCTGGGACCCTTGGAGCTCAGGAATTGAACCCGAGACCTTTTCCCGCCACCCATCACAGCAGCCAGTCCTTTAACAGGTAACACACAAACTACTGGGAGAACATCTGGCTGCTCCAGAGAGACGATCAGTTCGTCCAACAAAACATTGATAAACACAAGGTTTTTCAACGCAGCATCGCTCATTATGATAAAACTTGAAATTCTGAACGATAAGGATTTATTCTGTCATTTGGGTTTGGGCTCAAATTCACCAAAACAGCTCTTTACGTAAACTGAGTGTAAAATTATTCAGGCCTTGGTCATTTTTGTCTCAGTTCAACCACGAACATATGATGCTGCGGTCGATAGCTGAGCGCGCGAATCATGTATAAAAGTACATGTTTTTACAGTATAAGTTCTAGTTAGTGGATTATTTGTGAGCCGAATTTAACAGAAGGTCTTCCACTTTAATATAAAGTCTTTACTCGTATCCCACAGTAAGTGTTTGCTTCATCTTAGTGGAAAAATGTTGAATAGCGATATTTGTTAACGGGGATCCTGCTGGGGGGTAGCCTCAGTAAAAACCCAGCTCCACTAAAACCTCAGCCACAGGAAAGTGTTAACTTTCAGTTGGATATTTATATGAAACTGAGCAATGACAGTTCTGTTAACAGAAACTCAAAGCAGCTTTCAGGCTCTAAATTCACCAACCTTCTGTCAGCCGGCGGAGCTAAGCTGCTAGTTAGCCGGTGAGCTAAGTTAGCTGATGTCTGGCTTCTTGTTAAACGCTCGTGAACTCTCCGGCAGGTTCATGTGGTGGGACGCACGCGCTGTCTGCTGGGTAAAAAGTGAAAAAATATATATTTTAAAAACACATTTTTATCATTTCTGTCCGCTGCCGGTCCGAGCTGACGACGTCTTCAAAGACTTGAAAGAAGTGAAATGACAACAACCGCTGCGCACAACAGCGTGATTACGTCACTGAAAACGTAAATTTGATTTAGCTTTATTTAAAAACACCTGTTTACAAAAGACAAAAGTACAAATAATTTATTAACAAACTCACCGGTGCTTGGACTTTAAAAAGACAAAAGACAAGAAAATGACAGAATCTTAAAAATAAAAGTCAACATGTTTATCCTGTAATAATCGTAGATTCATCTTTAAAGAAAGAAGTTTACAAGACTCATTTAGAAGAGAGAAAAATAACCTGTTTTAACTCATGAACCTGAAAATGTCTTTGAGTGAAAGAGACAGACATGTAGAGACTGAACTATCTGTTCAGTGAGAACGTTTCTCTCTCTGCTACATTCAACACAGAGACACTGAGGAACCAGACCACCAGAACCAGACTCCAAACCCAGGATACAGAGGTTCAGTGAAGGTGGTGTTGAAGGTGTAGAGGTGGATCAGTTTGTTAGAGGAGACTCTGTAGAAGGACAGAGAGCCAGCAGGACAGTCCACATACACTGCTACTCTGTCAGAGACAGAGGAGGAGGAGGAGGAGGAGGAGGAAGAGGATGTTTTTATGTCATTGTGAAAGACAGAGTAACCAGCACCAGAGCAGTACAGACTCCAGGACTGATCGTTCTTTCCAAACTCACAGTCTTTACTGTTTCCTTTCCTGCTGATTCCTCTGTAACTCACTGATATATAAACCCCTCCTCTGCACTCGACCTCCCAGTAACAGCGACCAGTCAGACCAGTTGAACACAGCAGCTGAGGCCATGGGTCAAATCTGTCTGGATGATCAGGATATGACTGATCCTTCTTCACACGTGTCACCTTCCTGTTGTTGTCAGACAGTTTGATCTCTCTGTTCACTGTGTTTGTGTCGATTGTGAGTTCACAGGAATCTGATGGAGAGAACAAGACACAGCTGCAGTTATTGATCATCTGATCAGTTACTGACAGTTTGATGATGAGTCCTGACATCAGTGATGTGACAGTTTGAAGAAGGTTGAATGTGCTGCTTTGTTTTCATCAATCACATTAAAAACACACTTACACTTCCTCAGACCTGGTGTCAACCATCGGACTCCACCAGGCTCCGCCCTGAAAGGAGGAGGGGGGTCAGACCAGCACGTTCTCTGTCAGCATGCACACATGGACATTACATGGCTCTCATACACAGACTGTTTGATTACTGTGTTCAGATGGAGGCTTGTGTGTATGGATGTACATTGACCATATTGATTATTGATCATCAATGTTTGAGAAGACAGAGACATGATGATGTGACCTGATTGAATTGTCTCTGATTTCCTCCTTGGTTGGAGACACTGGGACATGAATGTCTCTGATCAGTGTGGATGGTTTTATTATTGTTGGTGTGTCAACACTGAACAGGTCTCTACAGTCTTTGGACTGTTCTGGTGAAAACACTCTGTTGGTTCAGGAGCAGTTAAAGCAGCTGCAGCTGAAATGTTTCCTGATACAGCCTGAAATAAAGTCTGATCAAAACATCTGTAGAGACTCAGGTCACAGGACACAGCTGACAACAGCTGGATTCACAACTGATAAATCTCTAAATATGACACAGTGAGTCATAATGAGACACTGAAGTCATCAGGAGAAAACTCCTCTGTTGTTGTTGTTGAAGTCAAAGCTCTTCTGTACAGATCTGTCATCAGCTGTGACACAGAAACTGTTTCAGCTCTTCCTCCTCTATCAGACAGTGTGTGTGTCTGCAGCAGGCCTCTACATACCTGAGAGTGTCCAGTCTCCAGTCTGGATCCTCCAGTCCAGCAGACAGAAGCTTCAGTCCTGAGTCTCCTGGATGATTGTAGCTCAGGTCCAGCTCTCTCAGGTGGGAGGGGTTGGAGCTCAGAGCTGAGGCCAGAGAAGCACAGCCT
>NW_019525527.1:955241-955812 GCF_002814215.2 Seriola lalandi dorsalis | reverse complement strand
GTCTCTACAGTCTTTGGACTGTTCTGGTGAAAACACTCTGTTGGTTCAGGAGCACTTAAAGCAGCTGAAATGTTTCCTGATACAGCCTGAAATAAAGTCTGATCAAAACATCTGTAGAGACTCAGGTCACAGAACACAGCTGACAACAGCTGGATTCACAACTGACAGATCTCTAAATATGACACAGTGAGTCATAATGAGACACTGAAGTCATCAGGAGAAAACTCCTCTGTTGTTGTTGTTGTTGTTGTTGTTGTTGTTGTTGAAGTCAAAGCTCTTCTGTACAGATCTGTCATCAGCTGTGACTCAGAAACTGTTTCAGCTCTTCCTCCTCTATAAGACAGTGTGTGTGTCTGCAGCAGGCCTCTACATACCTGAGAGTGTCCAGTCTCCAGTCTGGATCCTCCAGTCCAGCAGACAGAAGCTTCAGTCCTGAGTCTCCTGGATGATTGTAGCTCAGGTCCAGCTCTCTCAGGTGGGAGGGGTTGGAGCTCAGAGCTGAGGCCAGAGAAGCACAGCCTTCCTCTGTGACCAGACATCCTGACAGACTGAACACACAAAACAACACACA
>NW_019525527.1:953659-955209 GCF_002814215.2 Seriola lalandi dorsalis | reverse complement strand
TGAGAGGTTACAGCCACTCAGTCTGAAGAGATGATCATGAACAAGAGGAGAAATAACATCAGTGTTAAACTGTAATCACCTTCAATAATGAAACTGGACTAAACAACATTCAGAGATAACAAACGTCTAAGTTTTCTCTGCAGCTCAAAGGGAAATAATGAAACAACCAAAGTCAACTCTACATCTTCAGACAGTCACCAGTGAGGAGCTGCTGGTTCATATGTAATCTTGTCTCAGAACTGAAGTTCTTATTGATCTATTTTAAACAAACTGAAAATGCAGCAGATTATTGACTGAACAAGACATTTATAAAAATACAACAATCTAAATCAGTTAATCAAAACATGGAGGATTTTTTGTTCATAAGCCAGAGTTTATATTTATCACATTTCAAACAAACAGTAACTTGATCTGACCTGAGAGTCTCCAGTGAACAGAGTGGACTCTCCAGTCCAGCAGACAACAGCTTCACTCCTGAGTCCTGCAGGTCGTTGTTACTCAGGTCCAGGTGTCTCAGACTAGAGGACTGGGAGCTGAGGACTGAGGACAGAGCTTCACAGCTTTTCTCTGAGAGGTTACAGCCACTCAGACTGAAGAGATGATCATGAGGAATTAAAGAAGAAAGGAAGTTATTTTCTCTCCTGTTGAAAAGACAGAAGTCCGTTTATATAATGATGAATAAATCAACTCTCTCTACACTTACACAGCTGTTTTAGAGACTTCAACCACTGGCAGCAGCTTCAGAAGAGCCTCCTCTGAAGCAGAGTATTTCTTCAGGTCAAACACGTCCAGATCTTCATCTGATGACAGTAAGATGAAGACCAGAGCTGACCATTGAGCAGGAGACAGTTCATCTGTGGAGAGACGTCCTGATCTCAGGGACTGTTGGATCTGCTCCACTAGAGAACGATCATTCAGTTCATTCAGACAGTGGAACAGGTTGATGCTTTTCTCTGCAGAGGGAGTCTCTTCAATCTTTCTCTTGATGTACTGGACTGTTTCCTGATTGGTCTTTGAGCCACTTCCTGTCTGTGTCATCAGACCTAGTAGGAGAGTCTGATTGGTCTGCAGTGAAAGACCCAGGAGGAAGCGGAGGAACAAGTCCAGGTGTCCATTTGGACTCTGTAAGGCCTCGTCCACAGCTCTCCGGTAGAGGTTTGTTGGTTCAGGTCTGTTTCTGAACAGTTTAGACCACCAGGAGGTTGATTGTTCTTCTGACATCAGATTGAGTCCAGACTTGATGAAGGTCAGATGGACATGAAGAGCAGCCAGAAACTCCTGAACACTCAGATGGACGAAGCAGAACACCTTGTCCTGGTACAGGCCTCTCTCCTCTTTAAAGATCTGTGTGAACACTCCTGAGTACACTGAGGCTGCTCTGATATCGATGCCACACTCTGTCAGGTCTGATTCATAGAAGATCAGGTTTCCTTTCTGCAGCTGCTCAAAAGCCAGTTTTCCCAGAGACTCAATCATTTTCCTGCTCTCTGGACTCCAGTGTGGATCTGTCTCAGATCCTCCATCATACTTGACCTTCTTCAGTTTTAGCT
>NW_019525527.1:952088-952531 GCF_002814215.2 Seriola lalandi dorsalis | reverse complement strand
GAGGACGTTCACAACAGACACAAACACTTTGATTTCAGACCAGGTCCAACAACACGTCGTACAAACTAGTTCCTTTCTACAATAACCTGAGTCTTACTGTCAGTTACAGCTTACATCTGATCAGCTGATGGACGTCGTCCTTTAAAGTCAATGAACCAGCCCTTCGACAGGTCGCTCTTTAAAGACAGACAGCTGGGTTCAGGAGAGTCTGGTCTCTGCTGCTGGATCCTGAAACAAAAACAGAACTGATAAATGTGCATGTTGAATAAAAACTGATGAAAAATATCTTCAATCTTTACATAAACACAACAACTGACTTTTAGTGAGAAACGTCTTTCTGACTGTTTTAAATTCTGACCTTCCATCAACAGATTGTCTGAATTCACTCTTCATGGACACACAGCTGGATCCAGGTCCAGGTCCAGGTCCAGGTCCAGGTCCAG
>NW_019525527.1:951116-952068 GCF_002814215.2 Seriola lalandi dorsalis | reverse complement strand
ACAGTAGTTGTTGTACATGTACAGACCATAAATATGGAGTCCAGCTGTGTTTGATGCTGCTGGGCAGACTGAGCACTGGGAACCTCTGAGCTCTCCTGGTCCACTCTGTGGAGGAATCATGAAGAATGAGCTCACATTATGTCTGTCCACACAGAGACAGACACAAGCTGAAGGTCCACGAAGTCACGTTTGGATGTGACAGCCAATCAGACGACTCCCTGCAGCGGTAAAGGTTTACTAGTCCTGCTGATCCCACTGAGAATCAACAGCTCAGTCTGCAGCTGTTTGTAGCTTTCAGCTCAGTGTTTGCTTTAGTCCCAACAGCTCTCACCAAGCCTCCACTGTTTTACCTCCACCTTCCAGTGAGGACGTTCACAACAGACACAAACACTCTGATTTCAGACCAGGTCCAACAACACGTCGTACAAACTAGTTCTTTTCTACAATAACCTGAGTCTCACTGTCAGTTACAGCTTACATCTGATCAGCTGATGGACGTCGCCCTTTGAACTCAATGAGCCTGCCCATAGACCGGTCGCTCTTTAAAGACAGACAGCTGGGTTCAGGAGACTCTGGTCTCTGCTGCTGGATCCTGAAACAAAAACAGAACTGATAAATGTGCATGTTGAATAAAAACTGATGAAAAATATCTTCAATCTTTAAATAAACACAACAACTGACTTTTAGTGAGAAACGTCTTTCTGACTGTTTTAAATTCTGACCTTCCATCAACAGATTGTCTGAATTCACTCTTCATGGACACACAGCTGGATCCAGGTCCAGGTCCAGGTCCAGGTCCAGGTCCAGGTCCAGGTCCAGGTCCAGGTCCAGGTCCAGGTCCAGGTCCAGGTCCAACAGAGTGTGGTGTGTCTCTAACACACACAGAGCTTTGAGTGTGAATAATGATGGAGCAGTGATGTGAGTCATGGACAGTTAGAGATCCTCATCTCAC
>NW_019525527.1:945592-950797 GCF_002814215.2 Seriola lalandi dorsalis | reverse complement strand
GCTGCAGTGACGTGAAGAGCAGCCCAGCAAACACACGGGATCATGGACGATCATTAACATCCACTGAGTTTATCTGACAGTCTATGTCTAATGCAGTACAAGTATAAAGTACTAGAACATGGAAACACTCCAGAGAAGTACAAGTTCCTCAGAACTGCACTAGAGTAAATGTACTCAGTTACTCTGAAGAATCTGATCCTGATTATTGATCCAGCAATGAGAAATTAGTAATAAATAAAGTCTCAGTAAAGCTCTGACAACAACATGACATGTTCAGTACTGATCAGTATTGATCAGTGATAGGGAGTAACAGTAAGTATTGATCAGCGATACTACTTCCTGTTGGAGAACCAGGAGCCTCTGACTCATGTGATGCGGTGTTAACCGTCTTTCTGAACATCATATAGTGCCTTAAAACCCCTGTCAGCCCCTCAGCCCGCCACACTGAGTCCACATCAGTCCACATCTGTCCTGTCGTGTAAATCTAATGACAGACCACTCACCCACAGAGAAAGTCACAGCTGTTCTCCAGTCATCAGTAAGTGGAGCTACACAGTAATAACGACTCTGTGTTCAACTATTGACCATCAACTAACTCTGTTTCTACTGAAAACATCAACACAACATGGCGGACACGTTTAATGTCTGTGCAGACTTCACAGTTACAGCTCTGACTCAGTTACAGTAACATTATAATAACACCACAACAACAACAACAACAACCTGAAGGTCAGATAACTGAGGTAACGACAGGTGTTAACGAGTAAACCATTACAAACTGTTCACTTTACCTTCAGAGGAGAAAATAATCTGCGTCACAATGTTAGGTGAAAGTGAAACTAAACTTCAAGTAGGGAACAGAGGGCGGGGGAGTAAAGAGTAAAACACAGAACAGAAACTTATCGACAGTCTCATCTCGCTCGCACTATTCTTTTTTTTCTCTTAAACTCTACTTCCTGGATTTTTACGATACTTCTTTCTGCCATCTTGTGTCATGTATTAGCCATTGTACACAATTATGATTCTTCATACAGCAAATAAATGATTTCCTATGTATAATATGTACATTTAAATGAGTAAATTAACTGTTTAATTATATGAATTATGAACCAAAGATACAACAGTCTCAGTCACGTCGTGTGGTGTTTGATGATGGTGGTGCAGAGCGCTGTCTGACATGTTGCTCCAAATCTCCCATAATTCATCTGGACTGAGATCTGGAGACACAACACAAGGTCACAACATATGATTCACATCATCTTCATCCTCATCAAACCATCAGTGATGGAGACGCTCTCATCCTCTTACATTGCTCAAAATATTTCCAGACGACTTTACAAACGGATGAACCCGTCAACGACTCGTTAATGACGTTTAAAAAAAATAATTTTAGTTTTAACAAATTCAAGTGAGACCAAAAGAACACAGACTGTCTCAGACCTTTCAAAGAAACTGTGACAGTGTTTGAGTTTGAACTGAATCAGCTCAGTCGTCCTCAGATTCACTGAGAGACAAAACACTGATACTCACAGGAGGGTCTTATTGTGAAGAGACATGGAAATGAAAGCCAGAATACTAAAACATAAATTAAAACTAAAATGATCTTAACTTAATGTTTATTAGTTAATTTACTGAGGGATAAACTGACTGTGACCAGCAGGGGGCACTGTGGTTACACCCCTGCACACACTATATCTCCTCTGTGTGTGTGTGTGTGTGTGTCAGACTGCCAATTAGTGGCTGACAAGTTTAGACCCAGAATAATTAACATATACACACACACACACACACACACATACACACACACACACACACACACACATACACACACACACACACACATACACACACAGTTAATGAGTGTGTAAATGTTTGTGTGTGGAAGCGTGTGTCAATTAAAGGGTAAAGGTCGGCAGCAGGAGTCGGGGCGGGTAAGGTAGGTGTCATTGTGTGTGTGTGTGTGTGTGTGTGTGTGTGTGTGCTGCAGAAGTCAGTTCAGTTCAGATTTGTTTGATTTTACCTCATCTTACTTTTAGTTTTATAGTTTTGGTTTAATTCTATTTTCCTATAATTTATTTTGTATAAGCTTTTTGTGGTGCGTTCAGTCAGTAACTTTTTTACTCGGTCCGTTTAGTGTCTATGCAGCACAATCGATGTTGTGTTTCGTGTCTCCAACTTCCTGTTGAGCGTTCACTGTCTTGTACTGGATGTTTGAAGCTGATTCCAACATCAATGTTTTTTACATTAACATAAAACACTGACAGATCTGTGAGAGGAAAATGTTTCTGTGGCGTTTCCATACTGTGTGTGTGTGTGTGTGTGTGTGTGTGTGTGTGTGTGTGTGTGTGTGTGTGTGTGTGTGTGTGTGTGAGAGATCTCTCTCCAGCGTTGTCGGTGCTGTCAGGCCTCGTTTCCGTGACGATCAGCGCTACAGCTCTGATTATTCATCTGTCACACTGCTGTCTCTCTCACACACACACGCACGTCTCCCGTCTGTGTGCCGCTCTCAGTGGTAACCATGGTTACAGTGGTTTTGATGGACAGCCGGCAGGTCACGCAGTCAGCAGGGCAGAGGCTGCGATGCACAGACAGGTGGTTCAAGTCAAAGTGTGTCGCTTTATTACCTCAAATGATTCTGATGAATGAACTTTGTGTTTGTTCAAGAGCGTTTCGACCACTGGAGGGCGCTCCAGTTGAAGATCTGTAACTTTTAATGATTATTATGAAACATTATTCATTTTAAAAAAGTGTTAAAATTCACATTTTATTTTGTATTACATGGAGAAGTGGAATCAGAGTAAAATATGAATCATAAAATTGGATAAAAAACATTATATATGGAGCTTTCATCGTAGAATTTATCGCAGTCAATAATCTAATTGTGACTCCTACCAGGTGACTCTACCTGAATCCATGTGTTGTCAGGACGACAGAAAAAGGGAGTTGAGTTAATCTTTGTCCTTGTCCGTCAACCTTTACCTTAGTCTGTCCTCCATCTTCTTCTTCTTCTCCGCTCTGCTGCGTCGTCCTGAAAACACACAGCGGCCGTCAGTCGCTGCACTCGGGGGAGATTTGTGGAAGAGCGATCAATTTGTCAGACAGGATGTGTGTGATTTATGTGTCCCTGTAGACATCTATTAGCGTCCATCTCTTTCTTCTTTCTTTCTATTTATTCTCTCCATCATCTTTTTTCTGCTTTTCTTTCTCCTCGGATGCTGCTCTTTCTCTTTCAATCTCGTCTCTTCTTTCTCTTGGAGCGTCTCCCTCCTCCTCTTCGTCGTGGTTTGTGCTGTATAACAGAAAGAAGAGGCAGTAAATCATGATGTGGAGCAGCAGAGTTTTTCTGTTCTGAGGTTAAGTCACATTCAAGCCGCCTGTTGCAGCAGCCGAGCTTCAAAACAGGACAAATGAAAGGACAAATGCGGGTATTGCATCGTTAAGTCGCAAAGTCTCATCTCGCTCGCACTATTCTTTTTTTTCTCTTAAACTCTACTTCCTGGATTTTTACGATACTTCTTTCTGCCATCTTGTGTCATGTATTAGCCATTGTACACAATTATGATTCTTCATACAGCAAATAAATGATTTCCTATGTATAATATGTACATTTAAATGAGTAAATGAACTGTTTAATTATTTGAATTATGAACCAAAGATACAACAGTCTCAGTCACGTCGTGTGGTGTTTGATGATGGTGGTGCAGAGCGCTGTCTGACATGTTGCTCCAAATCTCCCATAATTCATCTGGACTGAGATCTGGAGACACAACACAAGGTCACAACATATGATTCACATCATCTTCATCCTCATCAAACCATCAGTGATGGAGACGCTCTCATCCTCTTACATTGCTCAAAATATTTCCAGACGACTCTACAAACGGATGAACCCGTCAACGACTCGTTAATGACGTTTAACAAAATCGAATAATTTTAGTTTTAACATTCAGATTGTGAAAATCATTATAGACTTTTATGATTTATTTGTGCATGGAACTTAAAGACTCCTCTGTAACATCTTTGGTAATTTAAGTTATGGCCGGTACAGACAACTGCATCATCTGCATAGAGACGAATCTTCACTGGTGGAACAAGAACAGAACAGGTTCCAGTAAAGAACCATGTGGTTATTAGACAATAAACAGCAGCCAATGGCATGGCAACATCAGTCAACTGCTCTTACAGCGCCACCATCAGGTCAACGTCTGCTAACGTCAGCAGAACAACATTGAGCTCATGGCTTGGTGTGGCTGTGACGGTTGCATCCTGAGTTTTTCTCAAGAGTTTTTGGGTCAGGTGAAAATGTTTTTAGGGCCATTTTTTAGTACGTTTTCTGTTTTGCACTCTAAGGTTGACTCTGGTGCCGCCGTCAGGACAAACTGTCACTGAAACGTTCTGGTTGTGAAGCATAAAATTCAACTGAAATAACACAGAAATTGTATTTTTGTCAGTAAATTTACTCCACACATGTTCCATCAACAAGTCAGCTGTGGATTTCTGCAACACGAAGAGAGCTGTAATGTGTGTGTGTGTGTGTGTGTATGTGTGTGTGTAGGCGCGTGCGTGACGGGAGTGATGCATGGTGGGAAATCGTTTAGCGCCCTTGCCGGTCCTCGGCGACAGCCCCCAGCGACGGGATGAGAAACGAGGCGGCAACAAGGATGTAATTTGAGAACGAGAGAACGAGGGGGGTGGGGGGGAGGGGTGGCTGGTGACAGATCAGAGGGAGCTAGGGTGGAGGAGGGGCTGGGGCTGGATGATGGAGAGAGGGATGAAGAAGAAAAAGAGGAGAAGAGAAAGTAAGGAGGGATTGTGAGTGACAGAGGAGGAGAGAAGGAAGGAGACGGCGGCGAGGGAGGACAATGGGATGGTGAATGACAGAACGAGGAGACAGAGGAGGGGAGGAAGGAGGGAGGAGGACAAGGAGTGACAGATCGGGGGAGATCTCTCTCTCTCTCTCTCTCTCTCTCTCTCTCTCTCTCTCCGTCGAGGCGTAATCGAGGCGAGCGCAGCGTTTCTCCTCCGAGCCAATTTGAATAATGAGGCAGTCTAATTTCCTTCACACACACACACACTCACACACACACGAACACACACACATTTTTAGTCTTCCATGCAACACTCTAATTGCCTGTGTGTGTGTGTGTGTGTGTGTGTGCGCGCGCGTGTGTGTGTGTGTGTGTGTGTGTGTGTGTGTGTGTGTGT
>NW_019525527.1:932959-945471 GCF_002814215.2 Seriola lalandi dorsalis | reverse complement strand
TCCTTCATGATCTCTCTCTCTCTCTCTCTCTCTCTCTCTCTCTCTCTCCGTCGAGGCGTAATCGAGGCGAGCGCAGCGTTTCTCCTCCGAGCCAATTTGAATAATGAGGCAGTCTAATTTCCTTCACACACACACACACACACTCACACACACACACACACGAACACACACACATTTTTAGTCTTCCATGCAACACTCTAATTGCCTGTGTGTGTGTGTGTGTGTGTGTGTGTGTGTGTGTGTGTGTGTGTGTGTGTGTGTGTGTGTGTGTGTGTGAGTGAATGCGCGCACACGGATGTTTTTTTCTCTCCGGCTGATTCTCGTCTGTTTTTCTGTTTCAGTTTGAGCGGATTCCCAGCAGTAAAATAAAAAAACAGTAGAATCAATAGAGACACAGTTTTTACAGAATAAATATATAAACTATCAACAAATTAAGTCTAAACCAGAGTTTCTCAAAGAGTGGTCCGTGGACCACCAGTGGTCCACAAGCGACCCCTGGTGGTCCGTGAGTAAATCTGTTAAAATATCATGTTTCTCAAATATGTGTATGTGTTGATTTCAATATTAAATGTAAATTTGTTCATTATAATTTGAACTGGTTGTTTTTCAGTGTTGTCTGTTTACTCACGTAGCTACAGCAGTTCAGTGAGTGAAAACATCGGAAGTTAAGCTGTTCTGTTAAAGCTCAGCTGGACTTGTCGCCTGTTGACGGATCAATGAACTCAGCTGATCAATCAAATGGACACTAATCGGATGATCGCAGCACCAGCTGTGTGTTCAAAGATAAAAGTTGTACCATTAAATTATCAGTTAAAAGTCGAGATAACGTCGTAGTGTAACGAGGAAAAATCTAATATAAGATCAAAGTTTAAAGTCGTAATGTTTGAGAATAAAGTTGGAATCAAATAAAAGTGATAATGTTTTAAGACAAAGTTGAGGTGTAGCTAACATGTGGTTACACAAACAACCACAGGGTGGTGCTGTTCCTCTTTGAACTCGTTCTGGCTCGACTGACTTTATTTCTAACAGCTGCTGTTTCCTCTCAGGCAGGAAGTTCGTAAAGAACAAGCTGCTAAAGCCAAACATTGGGTCGAAATTCTGGTGCACGTTTAGCATGTGAAGAATTATCATTGATTGAATTGAGTAACTTTATATAAGTGAAATGTTCGGTAACAGACTGAATTCAATCAGGTGAAATCTGATGATTTTAACGAAGTAAGATGGAACCTGTGGAATGAAATCTTTCCTCATCCACATCAGAAAAGACTGGAGGACGTGGGGGAGGAGGAGGAGACGAGGTGAGGAGGGAGTCTAATTGATTTCCTCATTTTCCTTCCCTGAAAAGAGAGAGAGCAGGTCAGACGAGTGCTGCAGCGGGCGAGCGAGCAAGTGTCTGCATTACAGCGGAAGAGAGAGAGAGAGAGAGAAAAGAGAGCGTTGAAGGCTTTGGCAGTGAAGCATGAAGACGTGTGCGTGTGTGTGTGTGTGTGTGTGTGTGTGTGTGTGTGTGTGTGTGCACAAGAGAAGGAGTGAGATCGGAAGGGGAGCAGGCGAGCGGGCGAGCGAACAGAGAGGGGGAACCTTGAAACCGTCTTGATTCCCTCCTCCATTATTCTCTCTCTCTCCCATACAAACACATGCTGGCTCGTCCTCATGTGCACCCGTCTGAACCTCTCTCTCTCTCTCTCTCTCTCTCCCACACACATGCAGACACATCCTCACTCGCCCTCATGCATTCCTCTGAACCTCTTCTGTTTGTTCGTCTCATGCTGTCAACGCCTCCTCGAAGGTCGACCTCGCTGACCTCTGACCTCTCGCCTTCCCGCTGACGTGTAAACACTGAGCGACCTCCCTCTGTTTGAAAGATGAGAGCTGAGAGAGGCAGCAGTGAGGAGAAGACAGTGTCTCAGCTCCTTTCAACTTTCTCTTCTTTTAGTTTAGAACATTTAAATAACAGGAATATAAACATATAATATAAATACCTTTATCTGCTCCTCAGCTCAGGCACATCCTGACTTGATCCTGGAATCTGTAAAATGATCCAATGAGCACTTCGTCTGGAGCATCCTGAAAATAACACGCAACACAGATACTAATATCTGCAAGTCGGAGTTACGACTTTTCAGATTTCAAAGTTCTACTAGGACACAACAGCGATCCTGAGCTGGTTGTGATCATTAACTGTTTCAGACCAAGCGTCAACACTGAGCTGCAGTTCCTCTAACGACCACTAGAGTCTGGCTCCAACACTGAGTCAGTCCCCACAGACTCCCATGTTAAAATGTCCAACTTTACAGCAGAAATAAACATGTTTACAGCCTGGTACAGAAACTGTTTTGGTCTCTAGAGATAATTTCCTCCTTCATGACACCTGTTTATATAACTCACCTGTTTATAGAACTCACCTGTTTATAGAACTCACCTGTTTATAGAACTCACCTGTTTATAGAACTCACCTGTTTATAGAACTCACCTGTTTACATTTTATTAAGGACTAAAGTTATGGAGGATTGAGGGGCGTGGCCTCTTTGAGTGACAGGTGAGTGACACCCAGCATGCACAGAAGTCTCAGCTCCACACACGCCCCTCCCCTTTGACCATATTTGGATTAGCTGGGAGTTAGGGGGCGGAGTCAGACACGTCCAAGATGGTGACGGTGGAGCAGCTCACTCTGAGCTTCAGACACCTGTGGATCAGATACAAAGGAGAATGAGTTTGGAATTCTAACTAACTAGAACTAATTCAAAACATAGAGGCTTAATGGAAATAAAACTCAACATGGAGGCTAACCTCCGCTAGCAGAAACACCGACCTGTGTTCACACTACACTTCTGCAGACTCACACTCTGACCACTGTAAGTCTGTGCGAGGTGACTCGTATTCAGCCCTCTACAGTTTCACATACACACTAAGTGCTGACTCGCATTCGGATGCCGGCTGTTTGCAACACACACACTCCTCTCCAGCGCTGTGTACACAGACGGACTATTCATCTTCCCCCTCAGCAGCATCAATAAATGATGGCTGCTCTCTCTCTTTCTCCCTCTCCGTTTAAATATTCATCGGCAGCGCTGCTCGTCTCGCTCGCTAAACAGCCAGACGACCCCCCCCACACACACACACATACACGCACACACACAGGCACGCACACACACACACACACACACACACCAGGATAAAAGGGTACGGACGATCGACAGGGAAGAAGACAGGGTCGAGAGAGAGAGAGAGAGTCCATTCATGCATGCTTTATGTTCTCTCTCTCTCTCTCTCTCTCTCTCTCATATTAGAGAAAAATAGTTCGTCCCAGTTTTTTCCTGAGGCGAGTGAGTCACCTTGTTACACACGCACACACACACACACACACACACACACACACACACACACACACACACACACACGCGCCTCACTGTGGCACATTAGCAATTCGATCCGTCATCTTCGGCATCAGCGCTCGGCAGCTACACACACACACGCGCACACACACACACACACACACACACACACAGGCATTCATACATCCACACAATCGCAGTTACACACTTATTATACACACACACTTATGGAAAAACACACAAACACACAGCGAAGACAAAAAGACGAAGAAGCAAATGGCCGCTTTGACTGCAGTGAATGAAAGTGTGTGTGTGTGTGTGTGTGTGTGTGTGTGTGTGGGTGTGTGTGTGTGTGTGTGTGTGTGTGTGCTACTGGGGGAGGTGATGGCGAACACGACGCCTCTGAACGCTTCATTTATCACAACTTAAAGGAACAGTGGTTCAGACCAGAATCAGATGAAAGGATGGCTGCAGGACGTGTTTAGCCTAGCTTAGCACAAAGACTGGAAGGAAAGGGAAACTACTAGCCTAGTCGAGCCATTCCAAGAACTTTAAAGCTTCTGTATGTCAGATACACACAATAGCACCAAGTGTAAAAGTGTAAAAACTTTTTATATTTTTGTTATAAAAAAAAAAAAAAAAACCAATAAAAACTAAGTAGCTGCTTAACAAGGGTTAGCTACATATGCTAGATTTATGTGGTGAGCCCTCTGCATTTGGCATTGCACAAGTTAGCTTCAGCCAGTCACACATGCATGAGAAAACACACTCAGACTAAGGGTAGTGGCTATGCTAGCTTGGACTAGTCACAAACTGAGTATGCTAACACTTAATATCAGTTCATTTAAAGCAGCTAAACTTAGCCCAGAGATGCTAACTGTGTGTACATAGTTTTTGCACCATAAAGAGCAAGAATTACAATGTTGTTTTGGAGCATATCAAGCTAGCATGCTATTTGGTTCTTGAATTTAGCGTACCGTTGCTTAGCTACAAAAACCTAGCGTAACATTGGATAACCTAACACCACTGAGCTACAAACAGCTAGCATGAAGTAGGTCATGCTAACTGTAACTTTGTAAATTTATATGTTTAGTGTTTATAGCAGGCTTTTGTAAGCACACAAACAAACAAACATAATGTCAGATGCTGTTTGTAGCTTCTTCTTTGTAGCATAACATCGGCTAGCTACAAATGGCTTCAGACATGTAGCATCTGTGTTTAGTTTCTTTAATCAAAGCTGCTCACGTCATGTTTTTATCACGTCAGCTGAAATGACAGAAGAAGAAGAGTCAGACTGAGCAGCAGTTTGTTTGAAGCAGATACTTTTGTCTGTTTGTGTCGAGGAAACTGACGTCAGTGATGTTGACACAAGGACGCAGCCAGTGTGTACAAGGTGTAAAACACACACACAAACACACACACACACACACACACACTGTATGCCCTGTTTATCACGACTTCAGTTCCAAACACACACACACAGCTGGTTGAACCTCCCTGTGGACTCATTCATATTTCATTAGCACTCGCTCTCTTTTCCTTCACTACACCTCCGTCAGTCTCCCTCTCGCTCACCTCGCTTTGTATTCATCTCAACCTCGTTCTCTCTCGTTCGCCGTCTTAAAGAAGGAGATTTTTCTCTCTAATTAAGCTCCTTTCGTTGCCATGGAGTTTCACAATAATGGTGTGTGTGCGTGTGCGTTGCTCAGTGAAAACCACTGTTCAAAAAGCTGGAACACTCACCCAGGAAGGAAATCAACCACATCATTGATCCAGTCATCTTCAGCCAATTTCTGGAATTAATCACAGATCAATTTAATAATTTAATTTATTTAATGTGTCACCTAACAAACTAATTAATCAACCAATTAATCAACTAATATATCTAAGAAATGTGCAAGAATCAACCAATCAACCATTTTATCAACAAGCTGGGAACTAAAAGCAAGTAACTAGCTGCTGAGTTAGTTTATAACTAACAAAGCTATTTGTAACACCTCACCAACCAGTTAACCAACCAGTTAACCAACCAACCAACGTCTTACCAACTAACTTTACCAATTAATCACAAATCTGACTCTTGATTCTCAGTGAGGGAAACGCAGAGTGTGTATGTGTGTTAGTGTGTGTGTGTGTGCGTGTGGTGATGTCTTCACTCGCCCACACGCTTTTATACTGCTGGTGTGTGTGTGTGTGTGTGTGCGTGTGTGTGCGTGTGTGTGTGTGTGTGTGTGTGTGTGTGTTTGTGTGCGTGTGTGGGTGCGTGTGTTTTGTGAGATGTGAGGAGTAAAGTGAATAATGTGTGAATGACTCATCCTCCTCTTTTTCTGTGTGTTAGAAACACACACACACACACACACACACCAGGATAAAAGGGTACGGACGATCGACAGGGAAGAAGACAGGGTCGAGAGAGAGAGAGAGAGTCCATTCATGCATGCTTTATGTTCTCTCTCTCTCTCTCTCTCTCTCTCTCATATTAGAGAAAAATAGTTCGTCCCAGTTTTTTCCTGAGGCGAGTGAGTCACCTTGTTACACACGCACACACACACACACACACACACACACACACACACACACACACACACACACAGTATTCAGATACAGTCTCTTCAGACCCTTCACTTTATTATGTTGTAGGTTTAATTGTAAATGGATAAAACTCAATAATCCATAATGACAAAGTGAAAATTATAAACCACACAATTCAATGATTAATTGGAAAATGTGTAACTAATGATTAAAATAATAAAATCTGCACACCCCCCACACCCCCACCCCATCACAATATTTCCCCTCACCACCACCTGATGGAGGGAGGCCGGCGGCCCAATCACTGCTGTTTAATTTCCCTTTAGGCAGAAATTAAATGTTGGTGCGTTTCATGGCACTGCCTTTAATTAGAGGCTGTGAAACATTCACACACACACACACACACACTGAGCTCATGTTAAGCTCTGAATAAAATGCAAATGAGCGTCCAATTACACACCTTAACAACAGCACGTAAACACACATGTAGTGTGTGTGTCCATGCATTTAAACAGTCACTTACTGTCTGTGGAGGAAGAACTCGGTAACATCAAGTTCAGAATGTCAAAATATCAAAATATAAAATACTCATTATACAGAATATATCATACTATTGATTTATAATTACTGATGAAGTCAAGAGTTCATCACTTTAATCATTAGCTCCGTTTAATGACGTCATATTAAAAAAGGACATTTTTGTACCCACAGCAAGGGACATGAACATGTAAGAAAAGAATGTAGGCGTAAAAGTATTTGTCATAATCATCGATATCTCATCACACAGAACCAGTTTATGACTATGTGAAGCAAAGCATCATGGGTCACCTGTCTGTGAAAATTCATGCCTATAGCCTCAACCGTTTTTGAGACATTAATGATTTCATTTAATTATTTAAACCATTCGTTTTAACGCCCTTAGGCCCGTGGGAGCGTATACGCTTCCAAATATGACGTTGTCTATAGTGCGTCATTACTCCGCGACCGTCTGACCTAGTTTCTCAGAACTGGCGCTTTCTAAAAAGTCCCGCGTGAGTCACTGACTTCGATACACTGACATTTAAAGTTATGAAATGTGAGGAATATTCTTACCGTTTGTCTGGTGCATTCTTGTGTGTTTGTCGATCGTTGCTTTTCCGCATTCTTTCCCAGTGACGTCTAGAGCGACGTCACTCTAATTCGATATTCCTATTGGCTCCAGTGGGGTGCCGTCATAGCCAATCAGAGTGTCTGATTCAGAGACAAGAATGGGAGCAGTGCAGTGTAACTCTGAGCTCAGTGAGGAGAAGTTTTCTTTCTTTATTATGGTTCGCTGCTTTTATCTAAAAATAAGGGAAAATTCAGGTTCTGTTTTTGGTGTTTGTTGAGCCACAAATGTGGAAACAGGAGCGAATTAAAGGCTTTCAGTCTGTATGAAGGGAGATATCGGCGGAGGACGCAGTAGACATGTGTCGCCACACGAGGGCGCCCTCCACCTATTTATGACGAAGTGAAGCGTAGCATCGCGGAACTACAGGGAGTAACTGTAATCTCCTGTCGTTCTTCTTCTCCTCCCTAAATGTGCTATTTTATCAGCCAGATTATTACAGCAGGTGTGTTTTGGTATTTCTACAGTCAAAAATGTGGAGCGAGTTAAAAGCTTTAATCTGTTTAAATGTAAACTGGTCAGCCGGGATGCATTTACACATAGAAGAGGTGTCGCATCCACTCTCCTGTAAGAAAGACGGGTAAATTACAGACATCTGGGTTTATAAAGTTGTCCTAATTAACTGTAACTCTTTATAACACTAATAGTCATAAGATAGCTAGAAATTGCTAACTAGTTTACTGTAACCTTTTGTAATTTGCTAACAAGTTCAAAGAAACTATTAGCCAGTTAGCTGTGACTTTACAGCGCTAGCAGATACTCTGTAAGGAGAGAGTATAAACATATATTAATTAATTAATTAGCTGTTAGCTATACACATTTATCATCACAGCTAACAGCTAATTAATTAATAGCTAACGGGTGTAAAGAACAATAAGTCTATATTCTCTATAACAGCTATAGAGAAACATCTGTAATGCTATACACGTTACTGCTAACAGTTTTAACCTTAATTTAACTTTAGCTCAGAGACAAACTCAGACAGATTCCTTCCTCATATTTATTGGACAATAAATAGTTTGGTGACGAAAGCCGACAGGATGCTGAATACAAAATTACACACAAAGGTAACAAACAACCTCCATGACTAGAACCAACCACGCAACAGAGACCGCATCGTATTTACACCAGAACAAATTCAAGAACCAGTGATATCTGTACCCATAAATAAAAAAGATGCATATTTACAGGTTACATACAACACACACAATACTGTCACCTTCTCTCCAAGCAGGATGTACCGTCCTTTTCAATGTCCAAATACAATGTTTGCTCTTTTACAGTCTGTACATGTGTTTTAATGTTGTGTTTATGGAACACAGTTCTGTAGAGTCTTTCTCAGTCACTATGTTTAAAAGTCGGGCTTCTCATTTCAATGGTGGCGCCTTGTTTTGTCATGACCTTGTTTTAACCCTGGCGCCCTTCCCGACGACCTTCCCTTGTGCTTTCTTCACATCTCTGCGGACGACACTTTCACCGACCTTCATGCCCAAGTCCCGGATGTGGACTCTGACGTTGCCCAAGTTCCTTTGCCAGGCAGCGTCTATCTTCGTGGTCTTACCTCCCTGGGTGTCACAGGAGTTAGCTTCTCTTCTGGGGGCTGTGCTGTTACCGCCCACTCTCTTTATTCCATGGCGTTCCCACGTGTTAGTGTCTGGTTTTGCCGGGCTGGTGATCACAGCGTTCTTACTTCTCAGTCGTTGTGGTTCCCAAATTCTGCCGCCGACTGAAGAACCTGGGTTTGTAGGATCCAGAACCGCACCGGTATTACTCCCTTGATCTTGTTGTTTCCATGTGTTAGCATCCACTGCGTCGTCAGAATCTGCAGGATTAGCATTTCCAGAGTTCTTACTCCCTAGTAGCTGTGGCTCTGACAGGACGTCGTCATCAGGAGTCACAGTGTTCCTGCTTCGTAGTCGCTGTGGTTCCCACATGCTAGCACCAATGGCCATATCAGACTGGACGGCAGCGACTCCCGTGGGTTTACTTCCTTGTCGTTGTTGTTCCCACATGATGGAGTCAGTTTTAGAGTTGGAATTAGCAGAAGTAGCAGAATCAGCCCCCCCAGGATCCTTGCTACGTTGTCGTTGTTGTTCCCACATGTTAGAATCCATCTTGGAGTCCAAATGAGGACAATTAGTAATCCCAGCACTCTTGGCTCGTAATCTTTGCAGTTCCCACATGCTAGCACTCATTGTCATGTTTGGCTTTGCGGTATGAGGATCTGCAGCACTTTTACTTCCTGGTTGTTGTGGTTCCCACATGGCAGCTGATTTAGTTTCTGTCTTAGCTGCCGGAGCAGAACATCCCAGACTGTGTTGCAACACATTCTCCCCTTGCGCAGCAGGCTGTGTCGCCCCCTGTCGCTGTGCTGGGAACAACGGTGGAATACGCTGTGGCGGTCTTGGTGAAAGTCTTACCGAGGGTCTTGGTGGTGGTGGGGGCGGTGTCGGAGGTCGCAAAGCTTTCAGCGAGTCCCAGCGACTGTCCACGAACTCCAGGGAAGAACCGAGCATGCCGGCCAGCTCGGGCGTGGCCTCCACCAGCTCCAGAGGGTCTTTGACGTCGGGCCTGAAGGAGGCCAGCTCCTGCTCGTCAGGACCCGTCAGCAGCTGCGACAGCGACGCCTGGCGGTAGAACTCGTCCTCAGGGATGGACTGCACGTTGAGCTGAGGGAAGAGGCGCCGGAAAGACCGAGACGTCATCCGAAGGCGACCTAAGACATCAGAGAGGAGGAGCCAGTTCCTGGGGCTGAAGGAAAGTGAGAGAAGGTGGAGAGAGAAAAGCATTTTATGTCCATGTCTTTAAATTTTACTTCTTAAAGCAAGAAGAAAAGAAAAGAAACGTGAGACGAAGAAACAAGTTTCACAGAAGGACTGAAGTGTGTTTGATTATTGATTAAATATGAAATTATTGCAAATTTTGAAATCTGGTTCATATGAATGTCAGAGAGGAAGAGGAGGAAGAGGAGGAAGAGGAGGGAGGAGAAGAGAAGGAGACAGCTTCTCTTTTATATATTCTGCTTTTGCAGCCGAAGGCAGCCTCCACATCAATGGAGCTGTTATTGATTCACAATGTCTGTCAATGTGTGTGTGTGTGTGTGTGTGTGTGTGTGTGTGTGTGTGTGTGTGTGTTCAGCTTCCTCTGCCCTTGGCGCACACACACACACACACACACACACAGCAGCAGACAAGGCCACATGTTGCTTTAAAGCCAGCTGCTGCTGGAATATTAAACAACCCAATGAATGTGTGTGTGTGTGTGTGTGTGTGTGTGTGTGTGTGAATACATTTTGTTTTGAAAGCATCTTTGTGGAGAGAGGACTGTTTGAGGGTTAAGACCTGGTTTAGGGTTCAGGTTAGAATCAGGATCAGGATCGACGAGTGTCCTCACAACTATAATAAGCCCAAAATGTGTGTGTGTGTGTGTGTGTGTGTGTGTGTGCCTGGTGGCCTTGTATCCAGGAAGAGCCATTAATACTACATCAGACACGAGAGAGAGAGAGAAGAAGAGAAAGAGAGAGGAGGAGAAAAGCGACAGGGGAGGAAGACGAAGTGGAAGCCAATTAGCCGCGTCGCCACGGCGATGCAATCCTCGTTAACGACCTCTCCGTCTGTCCTGCCTTTATCTCTCTCCTCCCTCTCCTCAACAGAGGAACTTTTCTCTCTCTCTCTCACCACCCTTCATTCGCTCTCTCTCCCTCCTCTGCTATTCCCTTCTTTCTTTTCTAAGCTGCTTTCCACCACCTTAATTGGTGTCTGAGTGTGTGTGTGTGTGTGTGTGTGTGTGTGTGTGTGTGTGTGTGTGTGTGTGTGAAAGAGAGGGAGATGTGTTGGAACAACACAGAGAGAACGTGTGAGTGTGAAGAGAAAAAAAAACTGTGAGAATAAGAAAAGACAAAGTGTTTGTAACAGCGGGTCTGATGTGGTCTGATGTGGTCTGATGTGGTCTGATGTGGTCTGATGTGGTCCGATGTCCAGATCCAGTTTGGGTTCCTCTAGTTAAAGTCTCTTTAGGTGTTGATCCTCTAGTTCTTGTTTCTTAAACCCAGTTTGTTCAGTCCTGGTTTTATCCCTGATGTTCTTTGACCCTGGTCCTGGTCAGGGACCATGCTGAGTCCTGGTTCTGGTCCTGGTCAGGGACCATGCTGAGTCCTGGTTCTGGTCCTGGTCAGGGACCGTGCTGAGTCCTGGCCCTGGTCAGGGACCGTGCTGAGTCCTGGTTCTGGTCCTGGTCAGGGACCGTGCTGGTCCTGGTGTTGTGGGACTTACCCCTGTGACAGAGACAGCTGGATGTTGTAGCAGGGGAGCAGCGGTCGGTCGGACAGCTCGAACTCGAACACCTCCCTCCTGGCCCGCTGCTCCTCGTCCTCCTCCTCCTCTTCGTCCTCCTCCTCCTCCTCTGGTCCTGGTGGGTCGGCCAGGATGTTGTAGACCCCTCCTTCACTGGACGCCTCTGTCAGAACACAAAGAACCAACAACTGAAAAACACTGTTCAGGTCTACGTCCGTCAGTCCACGTCTCACCTGGTTCTTCACCCCCAGGTTTTACAGAACTGCAGTCCAGTCCAGTCCAGTCCAGTCCAGTCCAGTCCAGTCCAGCCCAGCCCAGCCCAGTCCAGTCCAGTCCAGTCCAGTCCAGTCCAGTCCAGCCCAGCCCAGTCCAGTCCAGTCGGATCTCCAGTAGTCCTGATTCTTCAGTTCTATCTAAGATGTCTATATAGACATATATGTCTATACATATATATATATATATGTATAGACAGTATATATTATATATACATACACATATATATATATATATGTATATATATATGTATGTATGTATAGACAGTATATACATATATGTATATATATACATATATGTATATATATACATATATGTATATATATACATATATGTATATATATACATGTCTGTACATCCCAGTTTAAAGTTTTATACTTTCTTTATTTCTAACTTGTGTCGTAGTTGTGGATCATCTAGAGTCAGTTCCTTTAATCCTAAATTATTTATGTTTCCCCTGACCCTGTGTGTGTGTGTGTGTGTGTGTGTGTGTGTGTGTGTGAAAGAGAGGGAGATGTGTTGGAACAACACAGAGAGAACGTGTGAGTGTGAAGAGAAAAAAAAACTGTGAGAATAAGAAAAGACAAAGTGTTTGTAACAGCGGGTCTGATGTGGTCTGATGTGGTCTGATGTGGTCTGATGTGGTCTGATGATGTGGTCTGATGTGGTCTGATGTGGTCTGATGTGGTCTGATGTGGTCTGATGTGGTCTGATGTGGTCTGATGTCCAGATCCAGTTTGGGTTCCTCTAGTTAAAGTCTCTTTAGGTGTTGATCCTCTAGTTCTTGTTTCTTAAACCCAGTTTGTTCAGTCCTGGTTTTATCCCTGATGTTCTTTGACCCTGGTCCTGGTCAGGGACCATGCTGAGTCCTGGTTCTGGTCTTGGTCAGGGACCATGCTGAGTCCTGGTTCTGGTCTTGGTCAGGGACCGTGC
>NW_019525527.1:930759-932909 GCF_002814215.2 Seriola lalandi dorsalis | reverse complement strand
GAGGATGAAGGCAGCAAGATGAAAACAATGGAGCCACACACACACACACACACACACACACACACACACACACATACACATACACACACAGAGTGAAAGATGGGAAGAAAAGGATGAGTGTTTGTGTTCAGACGGTGCCGGCTCGTCGCCGTGGCGCTTGGCGCTGAGTAGATGGATACTGGCAGGAGTGTGTGTGTGTGTGTGTGTGTGTGTGTGTGTGTGGCAGTAAGCTGTTCTGGGATTCAGCAGCCAAGCCTCATTAAACCCCTCTGGAGAGAGAGAGGAAAAAAAGAGATGGAGGGAGAGAGAACAAATACAGGCAGGGAATGGTAATCAGACAGGCTGGCGAGCGAGAACACACACACACACACACACACACACACACACACACACACACACACACACACACACACACACACAGAGTCAGGCTGCATCGTTTCCCTCTCGTTTTTCCTTCTTGTTTCCACCGTTTCTCTCTCGTTCTCATGTTTCTGTTTTTTTCAGATAATTTCCTGGAAACTTTCCTCATAATTTCCTGTTAATGAACGTTAATGAAGCTGCTGTTAATTATCACACTCTTTGGTTTTAAGTGTCCACAGTCACAGAGCGGGAAACGACTGTGGAGGGTCGACTCTGGGTTTAAAGGAAAACAGGAAATTATAAATTAGACGAGAGAAAAATAATTCATAAATAAACGTCAATATCCATCAGAGTTGCCTGGAAACGAGCCTCTTCAGTTCACATGTTGTCAAAGATTCAATGGTGATAAACTTAAAACAGCCTGATGAAGTGTGAAACAGGTCTGAGCGAGTTTCACCTCCAGCAGCTGAACACAACATGTGATCAACCCCAACCGTCCGTCCCTCAAATCCTTCCCTCCTCTGTCTGTGGCCCTGAGCTCTGAGCTCATTGGTTCCTACTGAAGACACAACTCCTGCTGTCCACTGTGTTACTGTTAATAAAGTTATATTCAAACTGACTTGAAACTTCACACACACACACACACACACACACACACACACACACACCCTCCTCCTACCCTCCAGGAAGGTTTCCATTGCAGCGCTGTGGGTCATGTTGATTGGCCCTCGTCCAGAGTAGGAGGTGAGGGTGGGGTCGGCGCCGCAGGCCAGCAGGAAGCGCACCACCTCCACATGGTCGTTCTCCACGGCGTCGTGCAGAGGCCTGATGGGAAACAGAGAGGCAGAGGCTCAGCTACACGATCTGATGATCAGCTGTTTGTCAGCTGAGTCTCTGATTGGTCAGAAAAACCAGTTGTCACCTGGGAAGTCTCAGTCTGAAACAAAGTGTGTATCAACTGATCGATTCAGCCAGTGAAGGTTCGTCAATATGCAGATGATGCAGTTACTTAAACAGGAAGTGACCTCAGTGGAAGCTCCGCCCTGGTTGTTCTCACATTCACAGCTACGACGCTCTGATAAACACGCAGACACCTGATTGGCTCGTACCTGGTTCCGTCCTGAGCGCTGCAGTTGACGTCGGCTCCGTGCTCCACCAGGTGGCGTACGATCCCGAGCCAGCCGCGGGCGCACGCCTCATGCAGGGCGCAGTAGCCGGCGTTGTCTCGATGGTTGACGTCGCAGACCCGTCTCTCCAGACAGTACAGCACCACCTCCTGGACACAAGGAGACGTGGAGCAGCCAATCAGAGCAGAGCGCTCATATGATGTCGACTGAAGGTCAACACACCGTGTACAGTTCAAGATGATGTCATTAACAACGTCATGACTCGTGGTCACAGACAGACATGATTTAAATCAGAATCTAAAACAGTATTGATCTCCACAGAGAAACAGGAAGTAAGAAAAGGGGCGGAGCAGCAGTCAGTGAGTGTAGCAGATACTGGGCTTCTTGAGGTGAGAACAGGAAGTGACACGTTAAAGGTAAAAAGACAGTTCCACCTTAATAGAAGAAATGAGGAGACGAAGGATGTTCAGAGAAACATAATGAAACTTCCAGCCGCTCTCTGCTGCTGCTCAGTGTGTGTGTGTGTGTGTGTGTGTGTGTGTGTGTGTGTGTGTGTGTGTGTGTGTGTGCGCTGTGATGGATGACGGCTTCATTTGCAAACTGAGCTCGTTAGCTTCACTGCTGCACCTCAACGGGGGGGGGGGTGACAGAAGCCGTCACACT